>NC_141903.1:13601590-13904621 GCF_057802395.1 Ceratotherium simum simum | reverse complement strand
TTTTAGTGTGGTATAGTATATTCAGACATATAAATATATATAAAATACACATATACATGCATATACATATATAATGCTTATATACACACATTATACATGTATATATATACATGCATATCATCACTTTGTCCCAATTTAAAATTTATTCAACAATGCAAGATCTAACTAATTAGAGCATAACATGAGGCAATGAACAAGTGTTTCTTGTGGTCCCTATTAAGAGGGATCTATTCTCCCCAGTGCAGAGTGAGCAGGAAACCTTTTGATGTCCATTCTAGAATCATATTCTTTTTGTAACACTCATTCAGAAAGCACCTCTAGAATTTTTCTGATTTATCAGATTTACAAGTGCTTAGACAGAATTTTACTTTTGAATGGCCAAGTTCTTAAGAGGAGAATCTAGATCCCTAAATAATGTGTAAACATATATAGGCAAGAAAAATATGAAGAATTATAGGAATATTCTAAAGTCATTATATTCACTTATTATTTAATCTATACAGACTAAAGTTCATATGCAGATGACTGGACATTCAAACCGTTCTGTCTTTCAGAGAATAGGAAATAGGGAGTCTTTTCCTAGAGGTTCTATGTTTACCTATGTAGTTTATACCATTGTTTTTTAAGAAAACTTTTTAATTGAAGTATGATAAACATATAGAAAACTTACACAAACCATATTTATTCAGCTCAATGACTTTTTTTGTTTTTTTGGTGGGGAAGATTAGCCCTGAGCTAGCATCCATTGCCAATCCTCCTCTTTTTGCTGAAGAAGATTGGCCCTGGGCTAACAACCATGCCTGTCTTCCTCTACGTTATATGTGGGATGCCTGCCACAGCATGGCTTGATAAGCGGTGCATAGCTCCACGCCTGGGATCCAAACCTGCAAACCCCTGGCCGCCCAAGCAGAGCACGCGAACTTAACCACTACACCACTGGGCCCGCCCCCCAGCTCACTGACTTTTAAGAAGTGAATACACCTGCATAACTACAATCCCAATGAAGCAATGGAGTATTCCCATAAACCCAGAAATCAGCCTATTCCTCTCTCAGTCCTTATGATCACCACCCTGTTAATAACCATTATTCTGACTTCTTTCACCATTGATTTGTTTTGCATATTTTTGAACATAAACAAATGATTATATAGTGACTACTCTTTTTTGTTTGGCTGCCTTTACTTAATATTATGTTTTTGAGATTCATCCAAGTTATAGTATCAAACAAGTTCATTCATTTCCATTCGTTTATAGCATTCCATTGGATAAATATGCCACAGTCTATTTATCCATTCTA
This sequence comes from Ceratotherium simum simum, assembly GCF_057802395.1. Classification (NCBI taxonomy): domain Eukaryota; kingdom Metazoa; phylum Chordata; class Mammalia; order Perissodactyla; family Rhinocerotidae; genus Ceratotherium; species Ceratotherium simum. The sequence continues at coordinate 13,903,324 of NC_141903.1, read as the reverse complement.
TTAATTTGCATTTGTTTTATTTCCTTTTTTTTTTACAAGTATTGTGAATTACACTGCTATGGATATCTTTATACATGTCTTATGGTGCTAAAATGTATACATATCCATTTGGTGTATACCTAAGAGTGGAATTATGGGGACATGGGATGTACAACAATTGTTTTTTACCACTTAACTTTTGCAAAGCTTGAGAATTCCAGTTGAACCATATTTCTACTGGCACTTGGTATTGTCAAACTTACATTTTAGCTATTCCAGCAAGTCTCTTCCAGTTAAAGTTTTAATCTGTCTCTCACTAATAATTAACTGAGAGTCTTTTTTGTTTGTCTGTTGGCTATATTTTGTTGATGTCTTTTGTCCCTTTCTTTGTAAATTGGTTCACTTGTTTCTTTCTTCTAGATTCATAGAGAAGCTTTATATATTCTGGCTATAAGCCATTGCTGGTTACATATATTACAATTATCTTCTAGTTTGTCTTTTCCCTCTGCTCATAGTTTTTTTCCTAAGGGATGATGAACAGAAGTTTCTAGTGTTAGTGAAATACAATTTATCAATGTTTCCTTTATGATCAATGACTTTTATATCAAAATAAAGAATTATCCACTCATGCCACAATTGTGAAGGTAGTCTCCTTTGTTATTTTCTGGAAATGTTATTATTTTAGATTCATGTGTAGGTCTAAAACCTATCTATAATTTATTTTTCTGTATAATTTAAAATAAACAACAAAATTCCTTTTTGTATTGATTTCCAATTGACCCAGCACCACTTCTTGAAAAGACCTCCCTTTTCCCACCTTACTGCAGTGGCATCTTTGTAATAAATCTCGTGCCCATATTTGTCTGAGTCTATTTCTAGAATTACTATTTTTTATATTCTTTTGCAAAAACAATGCTATTAATTACTGTGGCTTTATAGTAAGGCAAGGCTTGATGTCTGATAGTGTAAGTTGTCCAATTTGGTCATCTTCTTCAAAATTCTTAGCTAATGCTCAATTTATTTTAGTCTTTAAGTTTTTTCAGTGGTGTTTTGTAGAAAACTATTTAGAGGTCTTTCACATCTCTTGCAGATTTTTTTCTTAAATGTTTGATGTTTTATAATCTTATTGTAAATTTTTTCAAAAAAATTTTATATATTTAGAGCAGTTTTAGGTTCACAGCAAAATTGAGGGGAAGATATTCATGGGGAAGATATTCCTATATAGTCTCTGCCGCCACACATGCATACCCTCGCACATCATCAACATCCCCTACCAGAGTGGTACATTTGTTACGGTTTATGAACCTATGTTGATACACCATAGTCACCCAAAGTCCATAGTTTATATTACAGTTCACTCTTGGTGCTGTACATTCTATGGGTCTGGACAAATGTATAATGACATGCATCCATCATTATGGTGTCATACAGAGTATTTTAACAGCCCTAAAATTCCTCTGTGGTCTGCCGTAAATGTTCTTTCAAGTTTACAGTTTCTACTTGTTTGTTGCTAGTATAGGGAAATACATTTGATTTTCACATATTGACATTCTCCCTTGCAAACCTGCTAAATTCACTTACTAATAATTGTAAGATTCCTTTAGATTTTCTATGCATATAATCATTTCATCTGAGAATAATGAGTGTTATTTCTTTCAAGTCCTTACATCTTGATCTCTCCTTCTTATCTCATTCAACTGATAACTTCAGTACAATGTTGAATGGAATTTTTAAATGGTATTTTTAAATCCATTTCTGGACTCCATGTATAGAAAAAATTTAGCAGTCTTGATTATTATGATTTCCTCCAGAGAGGCCTTAGTACTTAGTTTTCTTCTGGCAGGCAGTTAGAGTGGAGGCAATTAGAGTTTGAGATGGTTTCAGTTTGTGTTGCCATCTTTTGAGGGCTAAAATCTTTCCAGTTTACACATACCTCTCAAGCATAGCCCTCAGGGCTCTCAACTGAAAGTCTAGGAGGAGGATGTTGAGCAGATTTCCTCCTTTATGGCATTTCCCGAACTCCAATTTTTGTGATCACAAGAAAGTGAGACTACCAAAAGCGCTATTACTTTCCTCTCCCTCTTAGATGCAGTTTTCTCACTGGATCTTTAATCTCTTTCCCACTGACTTAGAAATTGGCAAATAGCTTGAGGGGAAAAATAATGCAAAGTTCTGCTATTCTTTATTTCTCTGGGATCTTAGCCCCTCAAGACATGGCCTCCTTGGTAACCTTGAAATGGGATCTTTACGCCTGCATCCCTGTGAGATCGCAGAAAGCTCTCAACTGCTACTGTCAGCTTGTTCCCTCATCCTGAACAGTTTAAGGCTCGGCAAATAGCTCGATACGAAAACTGACAAAATTAGGCTCATCTCAGTGCTTTTTATTTGATTCTGGAAACTTCGATCCTCAAGTCCTGGCTGCCTTGGATGTTCTCAACAGCTTCAGTCAGCTGTTCTATTTTGTTTTGTTTGTTTTTTATTTGATCAAGCTTTAAGATTGTTCTAAATTGGAAGGTTTGACTGATACAAGCTACTTTATCCTATCTGGAAATATATATATATTCTATCTGGAAAATTATATATATGTAATTTTAATGTATTATATATAAATAATTATAAATTTGATATATAATGTATATGAATAATTATAAAATTATATAAATATCTATTACCATTGATTTCTTCCTTTTTTCCCAATATTTTACTATGAAATATTTCAAACACATAGCAGAGTTCAAACAATTTACAGTGAATCTGTACACCCACCTCCAAACTTTACTATTAACATTTAACTCTACTATTTTTTTTTTTAAACCATATATCTACCTATGCAACTATCTCTCTATCCATCTATTGATTCATTGTATTTTTTGGTGAATTTCAAACTAAATTTCAGACATCGGTGCATTGTCCCCTAAGTTGATTAGCTGGCAGATCATTAACTAGAGTCCAAGATTTGTGTATAGTGTTTATCTTTTGAATTAAAATTTACATACGATGAAATAAACAAGTTTTGGTGAATCTGAAGTATAGATTGACTGAGTTTTGGTAAGTGCAAATAAACCGTGTAACCCAAACTCCTGTCAAGTGATAGAACCTTAGCATCAGCCTAAGAAGTTTCCAGTGTTCCATCTCTATCAATTCCTGTCCACACTCTCTAGAGACAAATATTGTCCTGGTTTATTTTTTCAACATAGAGCAATTTTTTTTTGTTCTGGAATTTCATATAAATTAAAGCATCCATTATATATTCTTATCTGTAATGCTGCTACCATATGCAATTTTAAATATATATATATATGTGAATATCTATATCTAAATATAGATACAGCTGTAGGTATTCATCCAGGCTATTCGGTCTATCAGTAGTTCTTTGCTTTTTATTGCTAAATAGCATTCCACTGTATGCATATATAATAGGCTTTTTATCCACTTACCAGTTGATATATACCTAGGATATTCAAAATATTTGGCTATCACAGATAAACCTATTATGATTATTATTACACAATTTGTATGTGAACATACATTTTTATTTTTCTTGGGTAAAAGACTAGGGATATCATTTTAAATTCCTATTAAGAAAACATGAGAGTTATAGTCATTGCACTTCTTTGTCATTCTTGTTGTGTGAGTCTTTTCAGTTTTAGCCATTCTGGTGGGTATGAAGTTATATCCCTTTTTGACTTTCATTTGCATTTCCCTAATGACTAACAATGTTGAGCCCTTTTTCATTTGCTTCTTGACTATTTATATATCTTCCTTTGTGAAGAGTCTGTTAAAGTATTTTGCATATTTTGGGGGGAGGAGACTTCCTTTTATTATTGTGTTGTAAGTGTTCTTTGTATATCGTGGATACCAGTCTCTCTCTCTCTCTCACTCTCTTCATATGTATATGTCTAGCAGACCTTGTGTATAATTTCTCCAAGTTTGTAGCTTACTTGTTAACTTTATTAATGTCTTTTGAGAGGCACAGGTTTTCTTTAATTTTGTAAAGTCTAATTTACTTTTTTTTTTCCTATGATATCTCTGGCTTTCTATAACCTGTATAAAATCTTTTGCCTACGCCCAAGTTATGAAGATATTTTCCTATGGCTTCATGTCAAAGGTCTATAGTTTTAGCTTTTATTATTAGATCAATGGTGAATCTTGAATTACTTTTGAGTATGGTATGAGATAGTTATGTTTCTTTATCATGTAAATATTCAGTTATTCCAAAACCATTTATTGGAAAGACTTTCTTTTCCTCATTGGAATGATTCAGCTAGCACCTTTGTAAAGAAAAAACAAACAAACGACCGTGTGTGTGCAACAATTTCTGTGCTTTCTATTTTCCATTGATCTATTCAGCAATATTTATTCCAGTACCATACTGTTTTGATTCCTATAGCTTTATAGTTAGTTTTATGTTAGGTATTGTAAGTTTTCCCACCTTATTCCTCTATTTCAAGATTGTTTTAGATATTCTAGTGTTTTGCAATGTCATATGAATTTAAGAATTAGCATGTCAGGTTTCACAAAATAGGCATTTGGGGACATGATTAAGATTATTGTCTTGAACATGGATCAATTTGGAGAGAATTACATCTCAACAATTTCGAGTCTTGTAATCCATGAATATGGTGCTTTTTTCCATTCATTTAGATCCTTCTTTTTTTTCTCTAAGCAATGCTTTGTAATTTTCAGAAAAGAGGTCTGTTAATTTATACCTAACCTAAATCTGTCACTTTTTTTGGAAACTACTGTAAGATAAATCTTTAAAATTTCATTTTCAAATCATCTCTTGGAGTGTTAGAATATAGTTGATTTTTTATGTATTAACCTTAGATCCTAAGATATTAATACTTTTAATAATTGTTTTGTCAATTCCTTAGGATTTTCTATGTAAAGATTTATTTCAATAGCAAATAGAGACACTTCATTTCATTGTTTGCAATCTTTACAACTTTTATTCTTTTTTTTGTTTTTGCTTTTTTTTTTTTTTGTGAGGAAGATTAGCCCTGAGCTAACATCTGTTGCCAAGCCTCCTCTTTTTGCTGAGGAAGATTGGCCCTGGGCTAACATCCGTGCCCATCTTCCTCTATTTTATGTGAGACGCTGCCACAGCATGGCTTGACAAGCGGTGCGTCAGTGCGTGCCTGGGATCCGAACCCCAGGTTGCTGCAGCAGAGCACATGCACTTAACTGCTAAGTCACCAGGCCCGCCCCACAACTTTTATTCTTTTAATGCATCACTTTAATAGTTAGGATCTCCAGGACAATGTTGTCAGGTTGCTGAATGTGGATATCCTTGCTTTGTTCTTGATTGCAGGAATGTTATCAGTAGTTTTTTTATAGATGCCTTTTATCAGATCGAGGAAATTTTCTTCTATTACTAGTTGGCTGAGAAGTGTTTTTTGTTGTTGTGCTTCTTAATCATAAACGAGTATTGAATTTTGTCAATAATATTTTATGTACCTGTTGATCATGTATTTTTAATGCTTTATTCTGTTAATTTGGTAAATTAGATTAATTTTCAAAATTGAAACCAACTTTGCCATCCTGATAAACTCTACTACATCTTACTGTATTATCCTAGTGTATATCACTAGATTTTACTTTCTAATAATTTGAAACAACTTCTTCATTTATATTCGTGAAAGATCTAGGTCTGTCATGTTCTTATTTGGTAATATCTTTGACTCATTTTGATATTAGAATTATGCCGGCTTCATATGGCAGGTTGGGAAGTGTTCCTCCTCAATTTTCAGAAAAATTTTGTGTAAAATTGATTTTATTTTTACCTTAAAATTTGGGCAGAATTCAAAAGCAAATCCATCTGGGCCTGGGATTTTCTTTGTGGAACTTTAAAAATATTTATGTAACAAATTCAATTTTTTTATTTAGATAACATGATATACAGTATTTTCCATTAAATTTGTTTTATTTTTGTAACTTTTTTAAAGAAATGTTTCCATTTTATCTAGATTGGTAAATTCGTGGTAATGAAATTGTTCATAATTATCTCTTATCCCTTTAGTGTCTGTAGGTTCAGTAATGATACCATTTCTTTCATTCTTGATATTGAAAATGGTATTCTCTTTTTTCCTTGATCAGTCTAGTTGAAAGTTCATATATGTTGTTATTCTTTTCCAAAAACTACTTTTGACTTTAAAAATTTTCTCTTTTTAGCTTTTATCTTTATTATTTCCTTCCTTTGGCTTCCTTTTATTTGTATTGCTATTTTTTTCTTGTTTCTTAAGGTAAAACCATAGGTCATTGATTTTAGACCTTTCTTATTTTCTAAAATAAACCTTAAGTGCTATAAATTTCCCTCTAAGCACTGCTTTACCAACATCCCCAAAATTTTGATATATTTTCATTATAATTTAGTTCAAAATATTTTCTACTTTATGTTACTTGTTTTTTCTTTGACCCTTGGATTATTCAGAAGTGTCTTGTTTAATTTCCAAATAGTTGTTGTTGTTAGTGCTGTCAAGTTGATTCTAATTTCTGGCAACCATGTGTATAGCAGAGCAGGACCCTGCCCAGTCTTTTAGCACCTTCCTCTCACCTTCTGGCACTATATCAGACAATGCTCCACGGCTATTCATAGGGTTTTCATGGCCAATTTTTTCAGAAGTGGGTGGCCAGGTCCTTCTTGCTAGTCTGTCCTAGTTTGGAGGCTGTGCTGAACACTGCTCACCATGGGTGACCCTGTTGGTATTTGAAATACTAGTGGCATAGCTTTTAGCATCACAGCAATATGCAGCTGACAGGCAGGTGATGTGGTTCCCTGACCAAGAAATGAACCCAGGCCATGGGGGTGAGGGTGCTGAATCTTAACCATTAGACCACCACGGCTGGCCCATATAGCTGGGATGTTTTTAAATGTTATTTTAAAAAATTTAGTTCTTTTGTAGCAGCAACATACTGTGTATAATTTCCATTTTTAAAACTTATTTAAGCTTATTATATGAGACAGCAGATTGCCTATTTAGAGAACATGCTACACACAATTAAAAAATAATGTATTTTCTGCAGTTTTGTGTAGTGTTCTATAAGTTAAAAAAATGTTAGGTCAATGATAGTATTGTTGAAATCATCTCTATTTTTACTAATTTTTTTTTGTCTAGTTGTTCTTTTTAGTGCTGAGAGTTCTGTGCAAATCTCTGACCGTAAGATTTTGTTTTTATTATTTTTTTTTATTGAGGTAACATTGATTAATAACATTATGTAAATTTCAGGTGTACATCATTATATTTCAACTTGTATGTGGATTACATCATGTTCACCACCTCTGAACATAAGTTTGATGTTATCTTTTCCTACTTTAGTTCAGTCAATTTGTATTTCATGTGTTGAGTTTTCATTATTAGATACATGCATATTTAAAATCATTATATCATCTTCCTGAATTGAATCTTTTATCATTTTGAAATATCTTTCTTTTCTCCGGTCAAGGCTCTTTGTCTTGGAGTCCATATTTTTCTGATATTGGTTTAACCACTTAGCCTTCTTGCTCACTATTTGTGTGGTACGTCTTTTCGCATCTATTTGTTTTTATCCTATCTGTGTCTTTTTATTTAAATTATATTTGTATTAAATAGACATTGTGTTATTGAGTCTTGCTTTTATATCCATTTTGAGAATCTCTGACTTTTGCTTGGAGTGTTTAATCCATTAACGTTTTATGTAATTTTTGTCCTGGTTGGACTTAGGTTTAGCAATTTGCTGTGTTTTTAGTTTGTCCCTTCTGATTTTTAATTTTTCCTCCCTTTCTCCTTTAATTAAGTATGTTTTCAGAATTCCATTTTAATTTATTTTTTGCTGTACATTTTTTTATTTTGTCTCAAGTGGTTGCTCTTGGGATTACAGTATACTCCTTTGACATTTCATAGTCTCTATAGAATTAATATTGTATCATTTCATATAAAATAATGAAAAAGTAAAGCTTTATAGGTCTATTTAACTCCCCTCCTCATTTATGTTATGGTTGTTATCTATATAATATCTGTATCTATATTAAAAAGTTCACAAGACAGTTTTATATTTTCCTTTAAAGTAATTAACAGGAAAAAAGTCTTTTGTATTTACCCAGATGTTTACTCTTTTTGATCCTCTTTGTTCCTTCCTGAAGATGTATATATTCATTTGTTTTCAACTTCTTTTAATTTAAAAAACTTCCTTATCCTTTCTTGAATTTCACATCTGCTAGCAATGAATTCTCATAGTTTTTTCTAATCTGAAAATGTCGTTATTTATCTATTATTCTTGAAATATAGTTTACTAAATATAGACTTCTAGGTTGACAGATTTATTTTTTCTTTTAGCCCTTTAGGGTTGTTTCACTGTCTGATGTTTGCAGTTTCTGATGAGAAGTTAGTAAAAATTCAAATAATTGTTCTTTTGTAATTAAGGTGTTGTTTGTCTCTGGCTCCTTTCAAGATTTTGTTTATTTTTGGTTTTCAGCAGTTTGACTATCATGCATTTAGGGATTTTTTTTTTTTTTCATTTCTGTTTGGAGTTCAGTGGGCTTCTAAAATCTGTAAATTTAGAGCTTTCACCAAATTAAGATATTTTCCTACTCTATTCTCTCCTATTTCTCTGAGATCTCAGTTACAACTAATTTAGACCTTTTAATATTTTTCCACAAGTCTCTGAGGTTGTTTTGATTGTTTTTCAATATATTTTCTCTGTTCTTCAAATTGGATAATTCCTATCAATCTATCTAAACATCCATTGACATTTCCTTTATTACCTCTACTAGATTGTTAAACACATCCAGTAGTTCTTAAATTTTTTAGAATTTCAATTTGGTTCTTTTTTACTTCTCTGCTGAAATCGTCTAACAATCATTCATTGCAGACGTATTATCTCTTACATTTGTTAGTATAGTTACAATTCTGATAGCAGGGTCATCTGAATGCTTGTCTCAGGTACTTTTTGCTTGAGAATTGTTAAAATTTTCCTGGTACTTCATATGTCATGCAATTTTGGATTATACCTTGAATAGACTGATTGTATTTAGTGGGGATTCTAGATTCAGTTATATGTCTCTGGAAAATGTTGATTTTTGTTTGTTGGTGTAGTTTTGGCAGGCAGTTAACTTGGTTGGACATAAACTGAAAATTCTCTCTAGAATAACAGCTCAAATCTTAGTTCAGCTAATTTGCTCTTAGGTAGGTTGCTTTGGGTCAGCTCTAAGCCAGTTCTAGGCTTGCTTGTTCAGAGGTCAGCTAGAAATTTTTGCAGAGTTGGTACACAAAATTTGAGTCTCTTCTCTCTGGAACTCCATCCTAGGATTCCCTTTCAATTTCTATGGTTGCCACAAACTCTTTCCTCTGATGGTTTAAGCTGGAAAGTCTGTGTGTTTTCTATTGGAGTTTCTGCCACCCTGCATAAGGTTGAATGTGATCTGCCCTCGGCCTTAAAGCTGTAAAAATGGATAATTCACTCCATGATGAGCCTTTCTTCAAAGTCCTATCTCTTCTCCAGGTATTGTTTTTCTTTTAATTCTGCAAGGTCTTCAGTTCATTGTTATTTTTATATTTTCCTCAGATTTTATGATTGTTATATGTGGGAGGGTGAGATCTAGTAGGATGTATTTTGGTCATTACAGAATCAGAACCTTTACCATTAGGTTTTAATATTTAAACTCTATAAGCACAATGTGAGCATATGTGTGTGTACATTTTTAAGACACTCTGCTTTGTTGAAAACATAACCGAATTTACTTTTGACCTAAATAATCCTTTGTTTAAGAAATAAAAATTAATACGCTTTTGGCTAGATTACTACCTGGAGCTTATAGCCAGAATGAAACTAATTAATAAATATTTTCTTCTCACTTAGTAATAATTTTAACTGGATGATATGAGAAATTATTTTTATGTCACTTTTTTTAATAACTGTCATTAAGTTAATCATACATCTGTATGTCAATCAGGCACATTGTTGAGGGCACTAATGTAAACATAGGGCTCAATTATGCCTATAAACCTTACTCAAGGATCCTTAAACCAAGAAGAGACAAAGGGAAGAGGTAATAAGATATATAAACATATTATTTCCCATGTTGTAATGAAATGGCAGGAGAAATATATAAATCAAATGCTAGAAAGACTTGGTCAAGGCAATGTGATCCAGACAAGCTTTATACATGGTATTTCATTAGAGATGGCCCTTGAAGGGCACATATTATTTTACACAGAAATGCAATGATAAGTACATTTCAGAAAGAGAGACTAAATGTTGACTTATAGGTAGAAAAATGTGTGGAATGTTCAAGGAAGAGAAATGAAATATATTTTATTAGAGCTTAAATTTTTGTATGAAAGTAGTAAATGATGGAAATGAAGGTTGGGCCAAAATTTGTAAAGGGCTCAAATTACAGGGTCACTGTAAACTTGGAGGGTCTATAGATTAAGATATGTCATTTAGGAATACTGATTTGTCTACAAAGTTCCAAGTGATTCGAGAAGGGAGTTATTAAAAGGAAAAGTTAGGGGACAACTGCAATACTTAAGGCAGAGGTTAAGCATTTCCACTAGAGGGGTGACTTTGAGAATGAAAGGGAGGGAAGGAATGCTCAAGATATATCAGGAATAGCTAGAGAATTTCATAACTGATTAGACGGGTACATAGAGAAAATGGGATATTAGCATGAAGAAATAACAGTTTGAAAAGGAAAAAACACTATGAGTTTAGTGTTACAAATGTTGAATATGCAGCGATAATAAGACATAATCAGCAAAGAGCTCTAAATAAAGGCTGGAGCTCAGTATAAATGCCATGGTTGCAGATATGTATTTAGAATCACCTGACTAATTATAATTAACAATAATTGGAGCTGATAATTGGAGCTAATATCGATAAACTGTATACCAGGCACTCTGCCAAGTGCTTTTCCCAAATAACCTCACTTGCTCATCAAAAACACCTATGTATGTGCTAATTTTTATTTCCGTGTTATATATGAGGAATCTGAGTTTCAGATGAGTTCTTTTTTCCAAGGTCACACAAATAATCAGTGGCAGATCTAAGATTTAATCCCAGGAAGTTTGGCTTTTTTTAATTAACATCTATTCTCTATTGAGTCAGAAATCAAATTTGATGTCGGGATCCTTTGAAATTGTTGAGGGATGTGGAATAAGAAGGAAAATAAGCAGGGCATAAATTTGGGGAGGCATGTAGGAAGAATTTGGGGAATGAAAATTAGCAGTAAGCAGCAGGAAGAGATGTAGCATAATGCAAATCATGATGGCATGAACTTGCATGAACTTTTTTAGGGGTAGCTGGGGGAATTATTCCCTAAGTTTTCCTAAGGTCACAATGCTAGCTAGCTATTCATCTGCTGCTTCACTCTGGCCTGTCCTCATAGCCCTTCACTGCCATCCTGCTCTTGATGACCTCTTGCATTTGTTCCTGTCACTGTCACAGCATCTACTATGATGACAGTGCTGCTTTCCTACCCAGGCCTTTCCCCCACCACATACAACATAACTGAGGCTAGACTATCATTTTTAACAAGTTTTTATAGAAATCATTAAGAGAAGGGTGCATTTCAGGAAATACGTTCAGACTACTGTATAGATTTACACCTATGCCAAGCTCCCTTATCCCACCAGTTATCAGCCTTGCTTCTGAACTGCTTCTGCATGGCCAGAGGCAGGTCATCCCCACCACTAAAATCCTCCAAGCCCCTCTGTTTCTCTGTAGCTGAGCTGAATGGATTCCTGGCATCACAGAAAAGTGCTTTGATTTTTTATTGGTTTGATTTTGGTTTTGCTTCTTGTTGATTCATTGTTCAAATGATACATGTCTGTCTTTATAGAATTCTTATGCACAGCCCTAGGATTAACTTACTCAAAGATAAATTTTGGAGATTTTCTCCTTTCTCTTAATGTGAGAATATAGAGCTCTACAGCAAGAACTAGACACTAGGCTTAGGAGACAAACAGTTAAATAATCACAATAATGTACCCCTTCCCTTTACCTTCAAATTTCCACCCCATGAGAAAGAGAGAGACAGACAGACAGATACAGATAAGCATGAGCCGCTCTTGTTTTAATAAATTCTATATAAGTGATAGCCATGGAAGTGTCACAAAACCACCCCTATGAAAGAACCAATACTGAATTTGGGAAGTCGTCTTTTTTTTAACAAATGTCCTCTTCGTCACCTATTGTATATACTTCTTAATATCAGTTGTCAGTGGTACTCCTGAAGGAGTGAAAGAAATGACTGATTCCTTTATGAATGAAGTGGTCAAAAAAGAACTAATTCCTGAGTCTGGCCATCTTCATGGCCGTGTTTGGTTTCTGCCAAGGGAGTTTGCAACTGCTGACTGTTAAATACAAGCATGGAGCTTCAGGAATTTTTGAAAGGAAGTGCCAGATAATTAATGCCAAGTTCGAAATATTAACCAGCTGATCTGAAGAACAGAGACCTTTTCTTCTCATAATAGTTATCAAATACAATAGGTGGCATTTTAAATATTTAATAAAATATGAATAATAAATAACACTGTAAATAAAAGGTCAGAAGCTGGCCTAACACTAGGGAACTCTAACACTCGAGGGGACCAAACACTGGAGTATTTATTCTAGGCAACTGCCCTATGTGGTCTCCAGGGGATGGTCTGACTGACCTGAAAGGTCTTTCCCATTTTTGGTTAATTTGGTTTTATGAAAAATATTTTTCTAAGAAGTTTGTACTCAGAAAACACTCAGGAGGCCCCTAGTATTCATTAAATGGGAAAAGTATTAAATTGTTTAATCTCTGGGGTCATATTTATGGTTACATTTCAAACTAAAATATACAGGTGTCAGGCTCTGCTGGATCCAGTCCTTTGATTTTGTGTTTGTTGGTTGGGTGAAATATTGTATCATTGACATCTTTTCACTAGAGGAGACTGACTTGTTTAGTCCCTCTAGTATTTACTATTTTAGTCCCAGATTGAAGTAATCCTAGATGAAATGAACTCAGGAAAAAAAAGGGTGAGTAGAATTTACGTAAGGCGGTTGCCAAGAAAGCCAAGTGGAAAAGTAAATGGCTCTAATGTTGAAGCTGAAAAATTAACATATTACCTGCTGATATGAGACAATCCAAATTTGAGAGTTGATTCTGCAATCCTATTTCACACAATTGATGTAGTTTTGCCCCTATTGCTTGTTTAGCACAGTTGCTAAGTTATAAAACAAATAATGGGCTACCAAGGAAAATTTTTTCTTTTTAGTTTTCTGCTCTCTTTCTATTGAAACTTCTCGTTTTGGATTCATTTTGCCTTTAGGTTTCACTGGCTCATTATGTGCAAAAAAATGTATGTAGGTTTTGCCTAACAATTGATTTATTTCTTGCAGCAAGATGTGAAGTTTCATTTAAGCACTATACAAAGCAGAATCTTAACTCCATTGCACAGACCGTGGAAAATACAGAGTTTAGTTTGTGCAAGATGACTGACAATTAATACCCAATCAGAAAACTTTAGTAAAATTTTCCCACCCATCTTAAATTAAGCTCAATTTAATGCCAAATGTATTATTAAAACCAATATCTTCTGCACACCTCATATACTCTGAATATATAGATTTCATGTCAAGGAAGTAAGGAATACTGAGAGTTGAATACTATACTTTAAGCAAATAAAACCAAGAAGTTAAAAAATCCAAATACTCTGCTTTTTTTTGACTTTACTTTCATCTATTATTTATTCTGAATTGTATTTTAGAGCAAAATGTTTGAGAAATCTGAAGCACAAACAACATATGGAGGACTAAATATTTTGTAGGCTTAATGATGTATTAGTATTTTGCTTTGTATGAAATTCTAATCACTAGATATGTTTATCACTGCAGATGGGATATGTAGGCTCCTGATACCTCGGGGGATTACAGAATCCAAACATCTGTAACAGGGGGAGAAGAAAAAATCCCATTGCAATATACAAAATTTAAAAGAATGAATTAATGACAAAAATGAATGGAAATAAAAGTTTATTATTAATACCATCTTGTATTTATAATTAGTAAGGAGCTCTACATGCCTTAGAGATCTTGATTCTATCCTTTAAAAATGTAATGAGATATTAAAACATAATCTAGATATAAGTTGAGGAAATATACAATATTCTTCATTCCATTTTTAGTTGGATGGTTTGAAGCTGAGATAAAAACTTGCCATAATTAATGCAGTCCACATCTTAGGCTATTGATACAATTGAAACACCTGGTTCATAATTGGCTGTTTCACTAAATTCAACAAGATATTTTCTAAACATATTAAAACAGTATTCATAGCAAAACATAGAGGGAAGAGTTGTTTTGGTTATGTAAATTTACTAGTTGAACTGAAAGGAGTCAGAGATGATGGAGCTGGAATGTATATTGACTCTCTAACATATTATTGCCGTTTAGTTGTTTGGGAAAGACTTTATATATCCTCCTTTATATATATTCATGATTTTTCTCTTTTTGATGAAGCCAAGTGCAAGGAAATAATACAGTAGCATTTGGTTCTGATGACTAATTTGCTGATTTATTCAAGTCATTTTAATTTTTAAAATGTGTTTTGAGGAGCTCTGCTAGGGGATGGGATGAATTGGAAAGAATTTTAGTCATGTGTAGGAGATAGATATGTAAACAATGATCACCTCCCAGAACAGGCTTTGCCTCGTCATAAATTCCAATATTTATGGAAGGACTTTTGTATGAACTTTTTAAAGCTGTATAATCTAGTTTAGGCAAATTTTGAGTATTGCCTTTGAAAATAATATTTTTAATGGAATCAGGGTTTGGAAAGAGAAAGGAATGCTTAATCAATACCATTGTGAAAAGAGTAGTAAGAGCGTGGGGTCTGAAGCTGGAGTACCCGGCTTCTAACCTTGGATCTGCTCATTAATAGCTCTGTGAGTTGGGGCAAGTCAACACTCAGTGACTCAATTTCCACATCTATAGAATGCAGATAATAATAGAATTGGCCTTATAGAGTTGTTTTGAGGATTAAAATAGTTTATTTATAAATATACATCTGTATATATATATGTATGCATGTGTCTATACATGTATATGTAGACTGATAGACAAATATAGATATCACTATCTATATCTACACCTGTTTGTATCTTTCTAACTTTCTATATCTTAAAGCACAGCCTGGCACATCGTAAGTGCTGTATAAGTTTTATCTATTTTTTATTATTTCTGTTGCTTTGGAATTATAGTTTGCATAAAGCATAAAATGTAAGAAATCAATTTTCTACTCAATAAATTATATGATTTGATAACAGTTGATGATAGTTTCTATTTGTCATTGTTATGCATCATAATCTTTGGTTCCTGTAAATTAGAGAAGAAAGGGAAAAAAATGAGTTCTTGAATGAGAAGAATTACATTCTAAATTGGAAATACAGAAACTGTGCTTTAACCAGCACCAGTCAATGGCTTGTTTAATGGGCAAGCCATGTGGTCAGACACCTGCAAATGCTGAGACTTCTATTATCCAAAAGATGATGTGCCTTGAGTACAGGAAAAGCATCTAATTTTGAAATGGTTTATTCTTCTGCTGTTCCATACTCTGACTTCCTCTCTTAATTGGGCTTCAATGAAAATCCTAAATGTTGTGGCAATAGAATAGAGAATCTTCTTCTTTATCCCACAAAGATTGTGCTAAGGTTCATTGTAGAAAATTGGAAACACCATAATGTTTCAGAGCTATGGTCCATCTGGCCTAATAGATCTTTTCTCTTTCAATACCAAGAAGATATACTTTTGTAGAGAAAGCTGGTTATCTTCAGTAATTGTTTTAAAAAGTAGATTCATTAAAATTTGTCCATATCTATTTATATCCATCCAGTTCAAATGTTCTCCTCTTTACTACTAAACAAAATACTTTCAACAAAATATTATTAGGGCAAGCAGAGAGAACTCTTTAGAAATATGGCATCATTTAGGTTTTGCAAAAAAATTTACATGCATGAATTATAGTGAGACATTTATAAATATTATGTACAAACTCATGTAGGAAAGAATATTATGTACAAACTCATGTGTAGGAAAGAAAGAAAAAGGATTTTAAAGCACTGAAGAAAAGTGGAAATTTTGAAGGAGATCAGAATCACATGTTTTGCAACAGATAAAGAAGGCCTCAGTTTTCCTTTAAAAATCAAGTGCATGGGGGGCCGCCCCCATGGCTTAGCGGTTGAGTGCATGTTCTCCGCTACTGGCTGCCTGGGTTTGGATCCCGGGCGCGCACTGATGCACCGCTTTGCCAGCCATGCGGGGGCAGTGTCCCACATACAGCAACTAGAAGGATGTGCAACTATGACATACAACTATCTGCTGGGGCTTTGGGGAAAAAAAAGGAGGAGGATTGACAATAGATGTTAGCTCAGAGCCAGTCTTCCTCAGCAAAAAGAGGAGGCTTGGCATGGATGTTAGCTCAGGATGTCAGCTGATTTTCCTTGGGGGGAAAAAAAAATCAAGTGCATGTCTGTGAATTTCCTCTGCAATATAATAAAATAAACATGTTAATAAAAATTAAATATAGCATGTAGAGGCATAGGCAACACTTTATATACACAAATCAAGGGTGCTCTACCACTTTAGTGATCTACTTTTTTATTATTGACTGGATCGATTATACTACTTAAAGAAATCGGAGGGGCGAAAGATGATTAGCCACATTTTTTCAACACTGGCCAGGATATAGATCCTTGTTTTACTTGGAAATAATAACTTGCCACCATGAAAACTTTCCCAGTTGAAATGTCTTAGGATGTTTCATGAAGGGCAAATAATTCTACACAATTGATTCAAATAAAAGTAATTTGTTTTTTACTTTTAACTCTGAAGTCATTTTCTTTCTATTTTCATCATGGCTATTTTTTTGTCCCTATGATTATCATATTTACTTGGGTTCTTAATCTGTAATAATGACAATGAGAGGATCAAAAACTTGCAAATTTTGAGAAATATATAAATTTTAAGATATTTGTTAAAGGAAATTCTTCCATACTCTTTAAAGTAATACAGTGATAGAGAGAAATAACATAATCAAGTAGTTATTTAATAGTGATCTTTAGGGAGATTGTATTAATAAAGACATACAAACAATACTTAATTTCAAAAGTACTTAGGTTTTGGGGAAATTATAGATGAAGTCTTTTTCTATTATTCATTTTCTGGGAGAAATATTTTTTTCTTAGAGGAATACTCATTATCTGAGTGTTTGTTAAATTAGAGGACGAGTCAGCAAACTAGGGTCCTTGGGCCAAATCCAGCCTGGCATCTGTTTTTGTAAGTAAAGTTTTATTTAAGCACAGCCATGATCTTTTTTTTATGCATTATCTAAGACTGCTTTTCATGCTGCAATGGCCGAGCTAAGTAGTTGTGACAGAGACCTATTATATTTACTATAGGGCTCTTTGAAGAATGTTTGCTGACCCCTGTATTAACGGCTCAAAATCCATCATATTATGAGCCAAATTTACTAAATAAATGACCACTTATAAAATTTGTCTCCATTTAATGTCTTCTCATAGAACAATACCATTCATTGCCTGAATGCTTCTAGATTTCTTGCTATTATAGTTTTGAAATTTTGCAATGTTATACAAATATAGACCAATGGGGTTGCAAAGTTACATCATAAATCTTGCAAAAAACCACAGGATTTCATGAAGTAGATGAGAGCGATATTGGAGAACTGTTCTAATAACTTGCCAAGCCCTTGGTTAACATGGGAGCATCTATCAGTTAGAACAGTTACCAAACCAAAAAGTTATATCCTAAGGAAAAATTGACAAGAACAATGAAATGTTTAGTGCTTCAAAAGCATATGATTTATGATTTAAATATCAGAGTTGAGAGGCCCTTGGGAAAACTTCTGAAGCCCTGAAGTGTTTTTGGATAAAGACCCTTTTAATGATCAAACAAAAGTTAATTGCAGAGTGAGAGATGTCATTTTCTTGGTATCACAGATTTTTGCCACAAAATTATGCCCTGAAAACAACTTATCTGTGTATTACTAGTTCCATGAATGAGTGTGTGGCTATAACTATAATTAAATATTGCTAAGTAAAAATTAAATTTCATATTTGAGATAAAATCCCCTTACACTTTTTACTGTATGCTAGCAGATCCATTTTAAGTAGGCATATCATGAGGTATGAATTACTTAATAAAAAAAAACAAAAACAGGAATTTCCTGCAGGCTCAAACATGACCTACAATCTCTTATTAGGGGAAAACACACACATACACACACATACATTTTTGTATGAAGGGGTCAAATCTTAGAAAGTTAGCCTGCTATCACACCATGTTTCCAACAAACTTTTTAAAGTAGAAGTCTAAAATTTTCCATGTTCCCTCTTGTTCTGAATATAGGTTAATTTGGCTGAACCCTCAGCTTTTCTGATAGGTCTAAATCATGGCTCTTTTATGTGTTATTTTAAAAATAAAAACCATGAGCAGAAAAAATATAAATACACATGAAGGTAATTTTGGGTATTTTATAAATGAGAAAAAAAAAACAATTGTGTCTTATCTGCCTAGAGGAAAATATCTATGGGACAACTTATTGCCAAATTTCTAATATGTAATTTTAGATGTAGTTAAATTTGAAGCAGGATTTTGTTTTTATTTTCTATATGTGTGCACAAAATGATACAGGTACTTGACAACAAACACCAATTTTTCTCCAAATTATTTTTATCCCTATAGCATCCATTTACATTTTCTACCCTATGCTACCTTCTACCTTTGGAAGGGCTGCTGCTAACTGGCTGATAATCATGGAAAACCCTGAGCTAACTGTGCAGACTGAAGACAATTTGTCCAGGGTGAGTTGAGGTAGGACAGAAGGTTAGGGTGTGCGAAAGGTTTATTTGAGCTCATTTAATCACCCTGAAAACAGCTAAGGGATCTGGAACTCTGAAGCTCTCATTGGTCTAAGTTTTACAGGTGGGCCGATAAGTTTGTGTAAATTGATATATGTGCCAATTATTATTTAAATAGCTCAATCCTAGACTTAGTTAAAAAACCATCATCGTAAGGAAAACATACCTGACAGATTTTTCAACTTAATGATAGATAATGTCATAGATGTTTTCTTGTATCAAAGCCAACACATCATTTACTCTGCTTTCTAGTGTTATGAGTGGCATTTAGTTTAAAGTTTTCTGTCTTTTCTAGCATTCCCAAGTGATTTAATTTTCTCATTTTGCAATGAGAGTTGCAATCATGACAGAAAAGGTTATGTCCTTCAGAGACAGATTTCTGTGAACAGTAAGGTCTCACTAGGATTTTATCAGCGTTCACTAAAATATGCTATTCCGTATCAGATAAATGTATCCGTAATCTCCAAGTTAAGCTAAATAATGTAAATTGAAAGTAGGATTCGTTTTCATTGTGCTTTTTACTTGATAATTGTTGATGAGGTATTGCATTAAAAGCAGTTAACAAGAAAGAGTTCAACATTGTACACGGGTGCATTCTTATGTCTACATTCTGTTCATTTTGACTTTTTCACAGAATATAAGAACAGTGTAAGATATTGTAGGCAGACATATTACTTGGCCTTTTTTTTAAAAAATATGACTTATGAATTACATTCTCTACTAAAATTTTTACTAGCTCAGGTACTCAAAGCTTGACTCAGAATCAGATAACACACATATGACATATACTGTTATTTACCTGAGTTCAAGGGTCATTTTTGTCGATGAACTATGAAATGTGTTATGTATTATGGCAAATGCTGTGCTAAGAACTAATTACATGAAATTCATGTGGTAATAATACTGAACAATTCAGTATCTTCAGAAATCACTGTTCTTCTAAGCAAGCTCGTGTTTCACGTATCTCCAACAGAGGACAGAGATCATGGGTCTCTGCTTTTCATGCTTTAGCAGGATTAATGGTTTTATAAGATTTTGCCTAATAACAATAATAATATATCATTTTTCTTCTTAAGGTAGGTTAATTCTGGTGCTTGTGTCTAAGTATTTCTGTGTCATAAAACTGAAGGCTCTTAAAAGACAAAGCAGTGGCAAAAGGACTGAAAAAACATTCCAAATTCTCACCTTGGTTATATTTATTATGAGAAATTGAGCCAGTAACACAAATCTCTAAATTTCCAACCCTACTCAGGGAGCTCAGAGGACAATGGGACAGTAACACTATTTCATGTTATCTAGGCCTTCAGCCCCCAATTCTTATCCAGCCCCTTAGAATATTGGATTTGGGTCCTAGGTGGATTTTTAAGGCCTCCTTTACACCTTTTGTGTAAGATTAAACTAGAAGAGTCCATTAAGAGAGGCAGCACCACTTGATAGTTAAGAGCCTGAACTTAAATTTGGCTTAGTCATTTCCATGCTGTTTAAATTATTTGACCTCTCTGTGCTTTAGTTTCCTCCTCTGTCAATAAGAATAAAAGTAGCATCTATTTCATATTGATTAAGGATTTAAATGAGTAAGTATAAATGTAATATTTATATAAATATCTTAGAAAAGAGTTTGGCAAATAGCAGACACCAGTAAATACAAGCTAGTATTGTTATAAATTATTATTAAACTACCTCGTATCCCTATTTTTCTAGGCTTCATCTTAGGTTTGCATGGATCTCCTAATCCTATTAAACTAACTTCATATGATGAACTAGAAGGTAAAAAGCTACACAGAAAGAAAAAACATTTAATCCCCATTCCTACTATGGTGTAAACTCTCTTTAAAAAAAGGTGGCCTAATCCACCAGTTACTTGTATCAGACAACCAGAGTCATCCTTGGTGACTGCTTCGTGTCCCTCACCCCTTCCAATCACAAACCAAGTCCTGTGTTTTCACCTTTAAAGATTATTTGAATTCCTTCTCTCTCTCCATCTCCACCACTGTTACCATCTTACCACAAACTACTGTCATTTTTCATCTGTTCTATTCTCAAATCACATCAATACTCTTTGGCAGCCCATTGCACTTAGAATAAACCACACAATCATTCTCATATTCTATAAATGCCTCAGTGATCTGGTCCCCATCTAGCCCCCCAGCCTTATCTTACTCCACTCTACTCCTCACTCACAAGGTCCCAGCCAAACTGATTTCCCTTCTGCCCATGGAATGATTTGAGTGCCTTCCCATGTTCCTGAACCTTTGCAATCTCTGCCTGGAATACCCTCTCTAACCTTCTTTGCCTGAACTCAACCTTCAGGTCTCATCCTACTCATTTTTTCCTCAAGGAAGCATTTTCTGAACCCGTCAACCACATTATATGCTCCTATTTTCCATTTTCTCAGGACACCGTACTTCTCTTTCGTAGAACTTACCATAGATCCAGTGATAGAAATTTTGCTTTAATCACTTATTGCGAGTGCATTTCTGCTGACTAAATAGAAACTCCATAAAGGTTGTAATATGACTTTATTTTTCAACTTTGCATAAACATTAACAAACTCATTAGTGGTATAATAAATATTTTTTAATAAATGAAAACCCTTCTTTCCTTCTATCAAAACCCCCAGTCTGTAATGACTGCCATTTTGTAAATCATTGTCTCAGAACTACCCTCCCTTTTTTGTGATGTGAGGTGGGCCCCAAAGGGAAGAAACATGGGGTTTGGGTTACAAACATAATTTATGGCATTATGCAAACTTCTCTGAGACTCAGTTACGTCAGCTGCAACATTTGTGTCTTTCACTAAAAAAAGTGGCGTCTTTTAGTTTTAAAGTTTTATTTATGAACTTTGACTCTTTAATCCTCCAACTAATCTCTTTTACACCAATGATTACCTTCTTTTACTATAAAATTTTTCTTTAAATCTCACGTTAAGAATAACTGCTTTTTTCAGAGTTGTTTGATAAAATGTACTGTGACAAAAAGTATGGAGTCACTAACTTGGTTAAATAAACTGATGTTATTTAACTCAATAGAAACTGTATTTGAAAAATAGCAGCATATAAATGGGCAAAATATAGTTACTAGCTTGAGACAAGACTTACTATGCTTAGAAATTTCAACTTCCCTGAGACCACTCTTCTCCCATTTCCCAAGCTCGTCTCACAAGCTTCCTTCTCACACTTCTCTACCCCATCAATCCTCATCCCTGCCACAGCTGTGCACACTCCATCTTCCAAGATGAATTATATAATTCAGTTATCACAGCAACCCAATGAAATAGGTACTATGACTATCTTCCCATTTTACAGATGACAAAGCTGAGACAGAGAGAGTTGGGTAAGTTGCCAAAGATCATAAATGTATTAAGTAGGGACAGGCAGGGCTGACTTCTCCATTAGGCACAGTGGGGACAGTGCCTAGGGTCCACAAAAAAAATGTTCTAATTTCAAATCAGAAGAAAAATGAATTTTTAGTTCATGAAAATGTCTTCACATGTTAATATAATCTCTATATACCAACGTGGTCATGAAATACAGTTTTATTGCATTAAATATATATAGAGAGAGAGAGAAAGGGGCCCACAAGGCAAAAGTTCATAGAGCCTGCTAGAACCTCCTTGAAGGTTGTAATTCTATTTTTTTCCCACACTGCGTAAACAGTAACAAGTAGGTTAGTGGTGTAATAAATAAATTTCTACAATGCCAAAATAAGGTAGCCCTGGGGTCAGGAATTTTAATCACAGCTAGTGTGACTCCAGAAACCCTATTCTTAACCACTGTGACACAATGCTGAGTCAGGCCTAAAAATTGTTTATATAATTTTGTGTTTAGACACAATCATTATGGTTTCCCAGATATGTGTGTTCACTATGCTTTACCCTCAGACACAAGCTGCTTAGTGTTCCTACCTTTGTGAGGTCCAAAATGATTCAAGTGAATTCTCTGTATTAGAATATCATTTAAGAGTAAAATAATAACTGTTATTCATCTGGGTGTATGTGGCTTACAAATCACTTGTTCACATACATTGGTGCACATTTCCGTACTCCTTGATACCATACTCTCCAATTTCTGCCGTTGAGGATTTACACATAGTGTTTCTTCCCCAAAGACATTTTCTTTCTAAGACATTTTCGCCTTCTTTCTGTCTCCTAGTATTCTATTAAATTTTCATGGCTAACCACTAGTATGAATTGATAAAGTGGCTGATTTTATACTCTGGTTTAGTGCTTGAACACATCTTTCAAATTACACCTAAAAATCATTAGTTTTTAAAAGGTTTTATGTAGGTGTCTTTCATAAGATATTGAATGTTGTGCTTTTGTTCCTAAATAAATCAACTGGCTATTCAGACGAGGGAGGAAAATGAAAAATCTTCTGTTCCCAGGCAACACATGCCTGTTGTTATTCACCTTCCTAAGATCTGTTTCTAAGAGACCATTGCTATTGAGATTGTTAGCAAGTTCTTGAATGACAAATTGTTTCCCGTAATATGATCCTAATACACTGGATGAGGGCTTGATGCAATATGAAATTTAATTAATCTGAAACATTTTTTAAAAATCCCCATCTCTCTTAGGAGCTTTACAAAAGTGATGTCTTGAAAGGCAGAACTGCCGTGTATAACAATGACTTAATTCCACCTTCTGTTATCGCTGTTTGAGGTGATTTCCCTTCTTTTCCCCGGTCTATTTCTTATCTGTCTACTAATATTATTTGTAGAGGTAGTCATTATAGAATCAGAGACTATATGAGATAAAAGGGACTTTGAGAGGTCACAAAGTGGAAGTACTTCATGCACACTCTCCTAAAAGATAGCTATATCTTTAAATTTTACAAAAGTGAAAAGCCCATTTGCTCTGTTATTTGTTTATTTGATTCACAAGGCAAATTTCATTTCTTGACCTGTTTGCCTATCCTCTCCCTAGTTCTTTCTCACTTAGGCCTATTGCCTTGCATTGTCCCAAGTTACATTCTGTCATGTTTGGACACTTTTTCTTAAGTTTGTACAATATCAAATTATCAGGATAAACAATATCCATTGTTAGATGGACACTAAACTGGATACCCAGCTGTGTCACTTTGGAAAAATCTTCTCACCACATATTCCTGTTTTCTCCCTTTTCAGAATAAGGTTTGTTGTTTTGTTTTTGTTGATAGCGAAAATCCTATTGTTTGTTTGTGTTGATAGCTAAAGTCCTATCATTTGTATAAATGAAAATAAACTGATGAAGATAATAAAAATGATACCTCCTGGGATTGTTACAAGGGCTAACAGGTAGCATTTATCAAGCACATAGAGTGTTGGCTAGCAAATAGTTTTCTTTTATTTGATGACTGTCACTGGTAAACTATTTACTTAATCCAGGAAACAGTAAGTTTAACGTGTTGAGAATATGAGAAATATTATCTACTTAGCTGCACACCTTAATAATCTCAGATGCACTTGGGAGATGTATACAAAGCATCAAGATTTCTTTGTTCAATAACTGTGTAGGATGCCAGCTTGGCAATTAATTTCCTCCATCAGCACCTAAAATAAGCTTGGTGATTCTAAATTACTTTTACTTCTTGGGTTGTTTTGTTGGCAGTTAGTTATGTTTTTTATTTTTTTAAAACAAATTCCAGTGTGTGCTTTGAGACCACCCAGGCATGACAATGAATAATCATATAAGTTTTACTTCTTAGGACTTGTGGGGTATGTCTTTGGAAAGGTCACATTGACATATATCAATATCTCTGTGTCACTATATCATATCTCTATCTATCTATCTATCTATCTATCTATCTATCTATCTATCTACCTACCTATCTATCTATGGTAAACCCAGGTCTCAAAAACAATTCTTGTAAATAAAAAGAATTATGCAATGATTAAAACAGCTTGTAAATTACATACACAAATATATTTTTTTCCTGCTACATAAAATGTTCACATGGCTTAAATCAGACCAGATGCTGCAAGATCTTAGATTGGCTTTCACTCAGCCCACAATAGAAATGAAACAAGTTCTTTGAATCCTTTTCCAAAAATTCAGATCAAAATTACTCCCCTCTCTGTTATTTGTCAGCAATATATTATTATTAAATTTTGCCCTCAATCACTTTCTTACTTTTTCTTCCAATATTTTACTTTCCCTTTCCCCTGACAATTTACATATGTTGTATATTATGAAGTGTCACTGGAAAAATTACGTAGTTCCCAATCTTAGCCATTAAACTATGTATCTTCCTTTTAAGTGATAGACATAAGGAAGAAACAGGTTTTGGAAGAAAATAGTCTTAGGCAAACTGACAATATCCTGCCACTATTTGCCTTATTATTTCTAGTAATACTTTGCATGATTATCTGGAATTGACAATGGCAAAAATATGTCAACTCCACCTCTTTGGCCAGGAATCTGAGGACTGGAGAGAAGACGCCACCTGCTCTAAACAGAGTTCTGCTATCAGAAGAAAGCTGGGTTTCACCTTAGATTTTCTTGGAAAGAGAATTTGAGCGCAGAGGAAGGAAGCATGTAAATGATGGGGGGAGGGAGAGTCAGTGACTGGTGATGGCTAAACTAGTTGTTTTTAGGCATCTTTACAAGAGAAGTTAAAGAGATGGTTGCATTTTTTGGAAGTACTAAATTAGAACAAGGGGAAGACAGGGAATTGACAGAGGATCATCAGGGACATAAAATAGGTGGAACCAGTAGGTCCCAAAGTTCTAAGAGACCAGGATTCAAGGTCTCTACCATGGATTAAATATGACTGGGTTGGTTTTTTTTGTGTGTGTGTGAGGAAGATTGGCCCAGAGCTATCATCTGTTGCCAATCCTCCTCTTTTTGCTTGAGGAAGATTGTCGCTGAGCTAACATCTGTACCAATCTTCCTCTATTTTGTATGTGGGACAGCATGCATAGCTTGATGAACCATGCATAGGTCTGGTCCCAGGATCTGAACCCATGAACCCTGGGCTACCTAAGTGGAGCACGTGAACCACTACACCACCGGGCTGGCCCCATGACTGAGTTTTTATAAGAAAAAAATTTCGAATCTTTCCAACTAGCCCAGTTAATGATAGAGAGTGTCAAGTTTTACTAGTGATCCCCTCAAATGTCTAACCTGGGGAATCATTTGTATATTATACTCGTTGAATCAGATTGGAATAAATAATTCAGAAAGTGGAGCATAGGTGTCCAACTTTTGTCTAATCAGAGAAACAAAGAAAATCAATATCCCCTAATTTTGCTTTTCTGGATATTTTTGTTTTGATTTTTCTGAGTTTTTTGAGATTTGGTTAATGCAAAACACAGATAAGTCAAAGAAAAGATTTCTCTGTAAACGACAGTGATTTTAGAGTTATATTTGCATCTCGTTTTCTCTGAGTCTTAGTTTTTCACATTTTTATCATCTTTTATTTTCTTCGTGTCAGAACAAATCCCTCCTCCAAGTAATAACAGGTTTCTTTAGCGAAAAATAGGTAAGCTTAAAGATAAATAGTGCAAGTAAATCTTATTTAATAATGATTTCCCTCTCAAGTAAAATACCATTTTAAAGACGTGGTCAACATTTAAAGTAAATGTATATTCTATTATAGACAAGTTATTTTTAAAGTGTTATTTTAATTTCACATGTTAAATAGATCAGTAATCATACTTTATATAGTTTCCTAGTGCTTTACTAAAGGTTTCTAAACACTTTAAGGCTCATTTTCTTGTTTGGTTTTAACAACACACTTGAGTCAGTTGGGGCAAGCATTTGCCCATTTGAAAGAAAGAATAATTTATGCTATTTTTATGGGTTAATTGACAAAAAATAATTTGCAAAGCCTACCATCTGTACAGCACTGCCACTATGAGGAGGTTTCATGAAAGCAAAAAAAGTTGGTAAATAGTAGATATTTTGATTTTTAGCAGAAAGATCAGTGTAGCTGGTAGACTATATGGCGTACATAAGAATGGTCTTATGTTGAGGGTGCTTGTACAGTTTTTTGCTTCCACAAGTTAAATTCTTTCAAAGGCCTTAACATTAGAATTAAATACAATTAAAATATGATCATTAGTTTCTAAGTCTCTCCATGGTGCTTGGTATTTTTCTATTTCGCCAGTATCCGATAGACTTTAGGACTTGTATCAGTTTCCTAGGACTACCATAACAAAGTATGAAAACTGAGTGGCTTAAAACAACAGAATTTTATTGTCTCACAGTTCTGGAGTCTAGAAGTCCAAAATCAAGGTGTCAGCAAGGTCATGTTCTCTCTGATGGCTCTGGGGGAGAATCTTTCCTTGCATCTTTTAGCTTCTGCTCTTTGCTGGCAATCCTTGGCCAACAAACTTGGCTTGTAGATGCATCACTCCAGTCACTTGGGCACCTTGTCCCTGTGTCTTCACGTTGTCTTCCTTCTGTACATGTTGTCTCTGTGTCCAAATTTCTCCTTTTATAAGGATACTATTCATATTGGATTAGGGCCCACTCTAATGACCTCATTTTAACTGTTACCTCTGTAAAGGCCCTATTTCCGAAAAGATTACATTCTGAAGTTACTGAGAGTTAGGATTTCAACATATCTTTTTGGGGAGGACATAATTCTACTCATAACAAGACTCTATCTTTTTCAAATAGAAAGGGCTACCCTAACATTTATTTGTCAACCTTATATGCCTTGAGCACTCAGCAGCTAAGCTCTTTTCTCTATGCCTGAGGTTCTTTGTTGTCCTGTGATAGTATTTATCACATTATGTTTTCTATCATAGTTGTTTGAGAATATTTTAGCTCTCCCACTAGATTTGATGCTTGTTCAACAAAGTAACTGTGGCTTGTTCATCGTCATAGCCCCTCAAACAACTTACTTCTGAGTCTTCAAAATAGTGGGTAATCGATAAACATTGGGTTAAACTGAATTTAGAAATAAGGAATTCCACAAAGCATGTTAGGCCTGTTGTATTTAAACAAGGGGAGGAGTTATATGGGAAACAAAACCTTCAAATGCCTAGCTTTTCACCTATAGACTAAATTGTGAAGAAAGAAAGAGAGGTTTGCCTTTTATTAAAGAGATTTTCTTAGAAAGAATAATGACTAGAATACTAGTAATTGTAACCATAGCAATACTACTAATAAGGACAATAGCTGAAATTTTTGAGTATATAACAGAGCCTGGGTCTAGTGGCTTATGTGTATCACCTCATTTAATCCTTGGGACAACTTTGTGGAGTGAGAACATTGAACAGGTAAAGAAATGAAGGTATAGAGATTTTAAGTGAAATGCCCAACATCACATAGTTAGTAAATGCAAAGCTATAATTCAAGCCTGTGTTTTGAACCATTCCATTGACATATGTGGTAGTAGCCTGTTCTGTTGTGAAATGCCAAAGAATCTGTATGTATGTTCTGTTTGCAACATTAAATAATGTACGCTAGCTATATATTAAAGGCAACATGGGTAGAAATATACTTCATATCTTTCTAAAAACAATTTTTAGGTAGTTAATTTAAAGATAGTATTTAACAATGAAAGAAAACTAAACCAAAAGAAATATTAATTTAGTTTAGAAATGTGCAAGTTGGATCTCAAACCCATTTAAAATTATAAGCCCCTGAAAACTAAGGATTATAATAAAAAATGCCAATACATCCTTAATAAGGTCAATAATGAAAACTATAGAATTACTTTATGAATTAGTTATGGGATATATAATCAAAACACCATCCAACTCATAAAATTATTTAATAGCTTACATAATATCCTTAAAGCATCACTTGTTCTATAAGTTATTATTAACTCTTAGCAGGTATTTATAGAAGATGCTCTGGAAACAGCCTTGAAGTAACAACAAAAGCTACAGATCTCCATATCTGACTGATATATTGCTGAATTTCCCTAATAGTATTTAAGTGCTAGAATTATAAGAGGACAAAACACTACAAAGTCGACATATAGTAGTACTGAGATCATAAACATTAAATATGTTTTTAACCGATTCATTTTAAGAAGTAGCTATACTTAAATGTTTTAAATTGAACTCGGTTGTCACTTTAATCATATTTGATCAAAATCATTAAAGTATGGACATGTTGAAAGATACATATGATAACTACAAATCTTAGTATTTATCTAGTTCAAAATAGCATGTTAACTACAGTTGTAAGTGAAATATTCCCCATTCATGGTATAGTAAATATTTGCAGAATAATGACCATGTGTATTTACTATATAATAGATTTTAAAAATCTGGTGGAGAAAAATATAAATTAATTGTAAATTAAGAGAAATAACTGAATGTCTACTATTTAAATAATTTAATTATGTTCTAAGCTTTAGACAAAATCAACGTGTAAATTCTTTTGAATACACAGGCGAGAAAAGAAAAGGTTGACATATTGGATTTCATGAAAATTTTATACATCAAAAGAAATTATCAACAGAGTAAAAAGAGAACCCACAGAATAGGAGAAAATATTTGCAAACCATATATCTGATAAGGGATTAATATCCAGAAGATATAGAGAACTCCTATAACTCAACAACAACAAAAATAAACAACCTGATTAAAAAATGGGCAAAGGACTTGAATAGACATTTCTCAAAAGAAGTTATACTGATGGCCAATAAGCACTTGAAAAGATGCTCACCATTGCTAATAATTATGAAAGTGCAAATCAAAACTACAATAAGATACCACTCCATGCCCGTTAAGATGGTTACTATAAAAAAAAAACAGAGCAAATGTTGGCAAGGATGTGGAGAAATTGGAATGTTTTGCACTGTTGGTGGGAATGTAAAATGGTACAGCTGCTGTGGAAAACAATATGGCAGATCTTCACAAATTAGAAATAGAATTACTATATGATCCAGCAAAAAATCCTTTCAGATATCTTGTCAGGTTTCAGCTAGGACAAACAGTAATATTCCTGGCAGTATTGAATAATATGCCCCTTAGATGAAAGAGGCGTCCCCAAAGTGGGTGCACAAGATACTACCCTCCTAAAATTCAGAACCACTCCCAAAGATAAGCAAAAGAGACTTAGACAATTTCTGAGAGCTGGCAACAGATCAGTAAGACTCCAGCCACAAATAGAGAGCAACCTATATTTCTGTACAGCCATATCTAGCTGCAGGTAGGGTGCACCCCACATTTCTGTCAAGCCATATTTTTGGGAACCCCAGCCTGACAGTTGCCAAGCCAAGTTCTCTTTGTCTCACAAAACGAGACAAACAAGATGGCAATAGCTATCTCCAGGAGAGAAAGGATTGACAACCAGTGGGTACCTGAAAGCAATTCATGAGTCACAATGAAAAGATCTAATTCTTAAATGTTTTTTTGCCTGCCAATCTGAATTTGGAAAGGAAGGGACAATGTGAAATTTTACCTTTCTCTCTCGACCAGGCCCTATAGATAGAGATCTGGGAGAGATGACTTCGGTAGGAATTCTCACTCTTTGCCAGTATCTGCCCATTATCCTGTCTAGGTTCTGGAGTGAGTGGGGTGTCCCAGCAGGTCTCATCCTGGTCACCAGAAACTATAAGGGAGGGAAAATAATTTTCCCTCTACCCTTTATAGTGGGTGCCTGGCTAAGACCCCTTTTTCTTTAGGGTACCTTGTAAGTGGATAAGCTTATCTAAGGTGGTTAAATGTTCTCCGCTGTGGTCACTGTAATTCAAGATTATCTTTGGTAACATTAACTTGCTTGTTTGGCATTAAAACAAAATTTTATTCACCCAAGGCCTCACACTGGATCCAGTCTGACCCTGGATCCGGTCCAGTTTCTAAGTCAGACCCAGCCTGACCCAGGTGGTCTGGTTTCTAAGTCAGACCCACTCTGACCCCAGCCGGTTTCCGGACCCAGTCCGGGAAAAGCAATGCTCAGATAAAGTCTGACAGCTCATAACACAAAAGCTGTGGAGCTAGGGTCCAGGGTCCGAGAGGGCCTCACCCACCATCTCCGGAGGCCACAAGAAAGCAGCGAGCTCAAGGGGCGCAATGGGTACCTACGCCTGGTTGCTCGCTGCTCCTGGGGGCTGTCAGGGGTCTCTTTAGGTTGTCTCTTCTGACATCAGAACTATTAAAAGATAAAGTAAGGCATATTAAAAATTTTAAGAGCAAATTTATTTGAGCAAAAATCAATTTGAATCGGGCAGCATCCAATCTAGCAGATAGAAACAAGCTCTGAGGAGCTGTACAAAACGAAGGACTTTTAGAGGCACAAGGGAGAGGGAACAAGGAAGTTATACTAGGTGAAAAAGTAGGTTGGTTATCGCAAAGTTGCTTTCCTTCAGCGGATGGCAGAAGTCTATCAAGCAGATTACCTAACTAGGCAATTATGAGGCTTAACATAAGTAACTCCATTTTGGGCCTATTGTCTTGTTTTTAATAAACCCAAGTGTTCATTGATAGATGAATGGATAAGCAAAATGTGGTATACACATACCATGGAATATTATTCAGCCTTAAAAGGAAAGGAAATTCTGACACACTATAACATGGATGAACCTTGAGGACTTGATGCTGAGATAAGGCTGTCACAAAAAGACAATTACTGTATGATTCTACTCATATGAGGTACTTAGAGTAGCCAAAATGGTAGAGACAGCAAGCAGAATGCTGGTTGCCAGGAACTGGGATGGGGGGCAGGGAATGGGGAGTTATTGTTCAATGAGTATAGAGTTTCAGTTTTACAAGATGAAAAGAGTTATGGAGACAGATGGTGGTGATGGTTGTACAACAATGTGAATGCATTTAACATGACTGAACTGTACAGTTAAAATTGGTTAAGATGGTGAATTTTATGTTGTGTATATTTTACCACTATAAAAAATAATTATAAAAAATAGAATGGAAATAGATCCCCAAATGCTAAAAAAAAAAAAGAAAAACAAATCCGAATAACTAGATTGAAGTGATGTGAGAAGAAAAGGAAGAAATCAACTAATTCATTCAATACGTGTTTATTGAGTGGTTACTGTTCATCTGAGTTTTACTTGAATGCACTGAAGAGAGGGTGAAAAAGACAAGCAAGATTCCATTTCTCTAGGAAATGACATTCTGGTGGGAAAGATAGAGAATGATAAAGAAGTCAAATAGATAAGCAATATGCTTATATATTTTGGTAAGTGTTACACAGAAGACCAATACATCGGTAATAAAATAGAATAATGAGATAGAGTGGCCAGTAAAAACTTCTATGAGAGATGACAGTTGTGCTGAGACCTTATGGATGAGAGTGAGCAAAAAAAGAACTAATAGAACAGTATTTTAGGCAAAAGGAACAATTGAAAAGGCCCAAAGTTAAAAAAAAAAAAAAACAACATATATATATATAGTTCTAAGAATCAAAGGCAGTGCAAATTTGTCTTCCCCTGGATTGAGTAACTTAGATTATATGGCCCAAATCTAGTTAGACTTCTTTGCCCTCTGCCATTTTGAATTATGCTTGGAAGTGTGGTTGATGGCAGACAAAGAGCGTATGGGGACTAATTGAGGGGGTGGGGGAAGGGGAGCGAGACTAGAAAGGAAGAACCTGAGCTCTAATAAAGTCAGGCCAACTTGAATGAAGAACGAAAACTGGAAGGGAGAAGAAAAAAGGAATGAAAAAAAAAGAGGACTCTAGGTTCAGGAAAAAATGCAGGGTAGCCAAGTCTGTAAGAAAACTATAGGCAACTCCATGTGCAAGAACTTCTGGCATTTACATAGAACCTACACTTTCTAAAGACAGCTGGAGTCTGCACTTCAAGCAGACAAGGATCTGAAATAGGAGAAAGAGAGCTGAGGCAAGTTTTGGGCAATGTCATGCAGACAGAACTGAAGATAAGAGGTGGTTTAAGGAACATTCACTCATTTCATTTGGAACGGCAAGGGAAAGAAGAGGATAGCTGTCTCCTACTCAAAGTGAGGCAAAATCACAACAAGCTATCATCTAACAGTGGAAGCCTCAAGGAGAAGGGAAAAAGCCTGCCTGTCTTATTCAGCATGTAGTATAACTCACTCAAGAGGTATAGAATACCGATTAGATTTTTTAAAATGTATGATTAAGTTATATACAAAGCACATGTATTTTAAGTACAATTTTCTTAACACTATTATATGTACACAGTTTTAAGGTTCACGTAACAACATTAGTAGTTAATAATTGCAGTGGGTAATCCTGATAGAATTATTTGGCTATGATGTCAAGATACAGTAAGCTTTCAGAGGAAAAAAACAAGTCAGTTTGGCTGAGTAGATTCAGGCTATATTTTCAGAAATGGTTGTGCAATGTTGGAGAGCTAGCCAGACTGTATTCTAAGAGGTAAAAAATAGATATGGGATCTAATCTAGATTCTCTACTCATACGTTGTTTACTCAGTTCTCTCCTAAAATTATGTGGTTGTGTGGTGCTCCCACTCCAGGAAAAAGGTTCTCCTTAGGTTCAAGCTGTGAGGAGGAAGGGGGAAAGCATCCTTTGTTCACACTGTTTTTACTCTCCATCTAGCATTTCCAAAGATCTTGAGGTCCATGACTACTACCTACATGGGTAGAGTTTATATAGTTCTGGGGTGATGTAATGAACTCTTCTGGTAGAGCACATTGGAGAATTATGCTTGATTAAATACCTGAAATTCATTCATTTAAGAAATATTTTTTGAGCACCTACTATGTGCTAAGTACTGTGAAATCACAAGGGACTAAAACAAAGTCTCCTTAAAGCTTACATCCTGGGGGTGTAGAAGGAGAAAAGATGGAAAAAATAAGTGAAATTATAATATATCAAATGGTGATATCTGCTATATAAAATAATAATAATAAAGCAACATCAAGGGAATAGAGGTGCCAAGGTGGGAAGGTGCTTTATAAAGACTACTTTATATAACGTAGTCAAGATAGGCATCGATGATAGGATGACACTGGAACAGATACCAGAAGGAAGGGAAAGAAGCAGAGCCCCAAGTATATCTGGGGTAAGAGTCTTCAAAGGAGAAGGAAGAATAAGAGCACAGGATGTGGGAATGTGTTTGATGTGTTCAGGGAGCAGTAGGCAAGTCAATGTGTTTTGAGCAGATTAATGCCAGGGGATAGTGGCAGTAGACAGGATGAGAGAGGTAGTGGGGGTGAGAATGTCGAGCATCTCATAGACCAATATCCAGACTCTTTTTTTTTTTTCTGAGTAAGGTACAAAACTAATGGAGGGGTTCAAGCAGAGAAGTGAAATAAGTTATAGTATTTAAAAATTTTTTAAATAGGTAATACATTTAGGTGGCTTACAAATAAAGGTGATATATAACAGTCTTACACTAAAAGTTCTTGTTCCCCTCTCTGTCTCCATTCACTTGGTTTGCCTGAATTTTCAGGTAACCATTTTTATTGGCTCCTATATAAGTTTATCTTTAGACAAATACAAGGACTTGCAAATATATTTCTTTCCCCACTGCCTCACATCACACTGATGTTTACCTACTTTATATACTACTTTACTTCTTACCTATTTTCATTTAACCATATATTCTGGAGAGTTCTGTATCGGTAAATAGATATCACCTTCCTTCTTTATTTTTATACAGCTGCATATTATTCCATTGTATGGATGTATCACAATTTAATTTTCATTGCCCTATTTCTGGCCACTTAAGTTGTTTCCAGTTTTTGCTATCTTAAATAATGTTGCAAGGAAAAACCTAACTATTTAATTTCATATATGTGAAATTTTATATTATATTCTCACATATGAATACATTCTCAGAGCTGAGGTTGCTCTGTGAGGTTGTACATGTAAACTTTTTTTTTTTTTTTAAGAAAATTCTTTTAAATAAAAGATTTATTATCAAGATATTGACCAGATTTCAGAGTCAAATCCCATCTCTGCCCTTTCCCTTATATCCAATACTTACTTTATTTTTTTTTTAATTTTTTGTTTATTGCAGTAACATTGGTTTATAACATTGTAAAAATTTCAGGTGTACATCATTGTACTTCTATTTCTGCATAGATTACATCATGTTCACCACCAAAATACTAATTACAACCCATCACCACACATACGTACCGAATTATCCCTTTCACCCTCCTCCCTCCCCCCTTCCCCTCTGGTAACCACCAATCCAATCTCTGTCCCTATGTGTTTGTTTATTGTTGTTATTATCTACTACTTAATGAAGGAAATCATACGGTATTTGACCTTCTCCCTCTGACTTATTTCACTTTGCATTATACCCTCAATGTCCATCCACGTTGTCACAAATGGCTGGATTTCATCGTTTCTTATGGCTGAGTAGTACTCCATTGTGTATATATACCACATCTTCTTTATCCATTCATCCCTTGATGGGCACTTAGGTTGCTTCCAAGTCTTGGCTATTGTGAATAACGCTGCAATGAACACAGGGGTGCATGTACCTTTGCAAATTGGTGTTTTCAAGTTCTTTGGATAAATACCCAACAGTGGAATAGCTGGATCATATGGTAGTTCTATCCTTGCTTTTTTGAGGAATCTCCATACTGTTTTCCATAGTGGCTGCACCAGTTTGCACTCCCACCAGCAGTGTATGAGAGTTCCCTTCTCTCCACATCCTCTCCAACACATGTTGTTTCCTGTCTTGTTAATTATAGCCATTCTGACGGGCGTGAGGTGATATCTCATTGTAGTTTTGATTTGCATTTCCCTGATAGTTAGTGATTTTGAACATCTTTTCATGTACATGTAAACTTTTGATAAATATTGCTAAATCCCCTCCTAGGACTTGCATCGTCTGTACTCTCACTAGCCACCATGTAGGATGTAATTTGAATTTATGTTTTTGAGAATTATATCAAGCATACTTTTATATACCTATAGGACATTTGCATTTCATTTTTTTTCTGTTAAATGTCTATTCCTCTCCTTTGCTAATTTTTAAAATTAGGTTGTTTGTTCTTTTTCTTTTCAACTTCAGTAGCATTTAATATATTAGTGAGAATAGGCTTTAGGTTGTGCTATTTGTTACAAACATTTTTTTCCAGTTTATCTTTTTGTTTTAACTTGCCTTTATTCTTACCTTACGTATGTAATACATATGTAATACATATGTATGTTTATATGTAATAAAATTTATGACTTTATAATGTTGGCTGCTTTGTTTTGTATACATTGCAAGTGGCTATGGATGGAAGCATGGAGGCAAGTTAAGAGGCTATTGCAATAATCCAGGGGAGAAATGATGGTGGCTCAAATTAGCATAACAGCAGTGGAAATAGTTGGAAGTTGTCGGATCTAGGGTATCTTTTGAAGGTAGAATCAACAGAAATTGCTAATGGGTATGAGTTGTAGGAAGGGAAAAAAAAAGTTGAAGATGAAGGCAATGTTTCTGATCTGAGCAACTGAAAGATGGACTTGTCGTTGACTGATTCCATGGAAGATACAGGTTTAGGATGAGACTTCCAAGGGGAGGTGACGAGCAGGCAATTGGGCAATCAAGTCTGAGGAGAACTGTCGGCTGGAGATACGAATTAGGGAGCTGCCAATATATAAATGATATTCAAAATTGTAAGGCTGGATGAGATCCCATAGGGAATGAATACAGAGGAACAAGAACTGAGCCCTGGGAAAATGAGGAGAGACTAACAAAAGAGAGTGAAAAGAGATGGCCTCTGTGTTCGAAGGAGTACCAAAGGAATGGGGTCCCAAAAGCCAAGCGAAGAAATATTTTCAGGAATGAATAATCATCTTCACAAAATACTGCTTATATGTTGAGTAAAAGGAGAACTGAGAGCTGTCTGTTTATTTTAGCAGTGTGAATGACGTGACTTTCATAAGATTTGTTTTGGCAGAGCTGAAAGGAAGATTAGGGATATAGTGAATATTTTTTATCACAGATATTATAGCGTATTATATGCTAATTAGAATGATATAGTAAAGAGGGCAAATTAAATGGTATAGAAGAAAAGAGAAACATGTTGGTGTTATGTCCTTGAGTTGATGAGATAAAATTTGGTCTATCCCAAATTATATTGTTTGGTGTTCAATAGGGATGGATAGTCAGCACGGTTATGTTTGCTCCAGCCTCACTCATCTGTCCAGTGATAGGAGTAGACTAAAAAGAGAATTAAATTGAACTAGGATTTTGGCATTTCCAGGCAATTGTGAGTGACAGAGAAGGAGGTGTTGGAGTTGAGGCTAGATACAAAAGATGATGGGCTGTGGGATTCAAATTGGCTAAGGATGGAAGTTAGGACGTAAAAGGGTGAAAGAAAGTGGACACGTGCTAGGACAACGGCTTACAGGTTCTAGGAAGGAATAACAATTGTTGAGGCTGGGAATGAATTGGAAGACCTTGAAAGATCGGAGGTGATGTTTGGAGAGTAGAATGCCTGAAATAGAGGTAATTAAGAAAATGTAATAATTGTTTAAAACACTGTTGGGTAATACCACAGTGTGCTATAGTGTAAAGAACACTCATTTAAAGAAAAGAGGTCGAGGAACTGAGAACCAATTTTGGAAGGATTACCTATGTGACTATTAAAATCATTCAAGAACTAAGACAGGAGAGAATAACAGTGAACTGGGGACCAAAATCGCCAAAGAATGAATGGAGATTTTGTGTCAACATGTAAATGACAACAAAGTGCTTCCCTTTTAACTTGCTTTACCTAGCTTCAGTTTTATATCTAGAACATCACATCTATCATTAGTATTCAACAATAACTTTTTAAAAATATAAATCATCTACCACTAAAAAAATAGTCCCAACTGGTTTAAATCTGAATTTTCTTTCTTCTTTGTTTTAAATCTTTTATTTATTTATTCATGTCTTTATATTTTTAGAAAATAGCTTGCTTCCTTTAACAAACTTGGATAATAGAGCTTGGTATTTAAAAAAAATTGTTTTAAATTCCTACCCTGTTATCTTCCATCTCACACTTCAGCAGTGCATTTTTTTCTCGTAATAATTGCCCAGGGGAACCATTGAATGTGCGAGCTCATAGGAGTCTTATGTATTATATAATCTAGTACCCTTATTTTATAAGTGACAAAACTGAGACCCATAAAAATGTTATTTGCTCAATGACACTTGCTTAGTTAGTGTCAATTCCCAGTTGGGTCTTGATACCAAGATTAATGCCCTGATTTCTGGTCCTAACTGACCCTACTTAGTGGTGTGGGAGTAGGTCTGATGAGGTTGCTCTAAAGATATAGCCCAATAAATCACATAGACCCTAGGATTTGGTTTTGACCTACTCAATCTGCTTTGCCATTGGAAAAAAAGTTTTAACAC
The DNA here is from genome assembly GCF_057802395.1 of Ceratotherium simum simum. NCBI lineage: Eukaryota > Metazoa > Chordata > Mammalia > Perissodactyla > Rhinocerotidae > Ceratotherium > Ceratotherium simum. Next base: position 13,865,266 of record NC_141903.1, on the reverse strand, counting down.
AGATTATAACGTGTTCCCATTCTAAAAAGAGTGTGAGCTATAAACTTTTGTTTTAAAAACCATATCTGCCAAACCTGAATGCCTTAAGTAAGGAAATTTTTATACTTTCAACTTTGGGAGAGGATTGTATATTTTTAAAACATCCACAAAGGTACTCATGCTGATATTTGGATTTTATATACACTGACTACCATTTATTTTAATCAAGCAGTGGCCTCCACTATGTCAATCTTAACTTCCATGAAGCAGAAAAAGCCTGAACAGACCCTAGAGAAATTCTATAATGGAATTTAATTCAGTAAAAGATGACAATGATTATATAACACATAGGTGGGCCAATCCACTTTAAAATAAGCTTAGTTTAAATGAATGTGAGTATTGAATAGAAACATATTTCCATTTTCTAGTCAAAACTATCTTGTTTTAAAAAGTATCTTGTATCTCTTATTTCTTACCTTCATGTCATATGCAAGTAGACAAAATCTGGTCTATCCTAAGAAAGTAAGGTTAAGAATATTTTCCAAATCCTAATTTAAGGGAGAGAACCAAAAATAAAAATGACATAGTTTAGCAATAAAAGAGATCCACGTTCTGAGATATATGTTGTTTAGAATTCCCAGTACTAGTAGTCAGTTACATGTAAGTATTGAATGCACAGAGCTGCTGAACTCCTTAGCAAAATATATAATTTATCACCAAAATACTCAAACACACACACACACACACACACACACACACACACACAGAAGCCTCAAAATTTTTGGCATCAGAGAGAAGAAACCCACAGTGATTCTTCTCCACTCAAGATTCAAAGCATTTATCATTTGTACCACATGTTTAGCAATTTAACTGTCTTTTATTTATGTCTCATGTTCTCAACTAAATCATAGGGTCAGGAATTATTCTTAGATTTTGTACTCCCACAGTGATGAGTATAGTGCTCTGTACATTGACAGCTCTTAATGATTGTTACACATACCTAACAAGACAAACCATTGTCTAATTGGGAAAGGAGGGACTCAGAAACAACAAGAGTAACACTAGAAAACCCCAGAATGATCATTACTTTTGAATTTATTTCCTAATGATAAAGTATATATATTCATATTTAGAGAAAAATAACATTTGAAAATAGGCTGTGAATAGAAGAGAAAGCCTAGATCTTTGGTTCTATACAATAATGAAATCTTGCTCTGAAAATTCCCTTTTCAAAATATGAGTTCTTGAAGACAAAAACAAAAAACAAAAAGTTGTGCTAGGAATTTTTTCAGCTACATAGTCCAAAAACATGTATTTATGGTAAAATGTTTATTTTGCCTTTTATTCTTATTTCTGTATGTTTCCTATGTAGACTCTTGAGGCAAATAGGAGCAATTTGTTTCTATTAACTTTAAAAGTAGGAAAAAAAATTGGAAAATAATGATAAAGGAAAAGAATCCATGCTGTTTTCTTTGTTGGACAGTCAACAAATAGCTGAGGGAAACAAAGAGGAGAGAGGCCAAGAGCACTGTCTTTGGAGTCAGGCGGACCTGGGTGCCAGTCTACCCCCCCATTTCCTAGCTGACAAGGAAATACTTAGAAAGTCATTAGCCCTGCACCTCAAACATGTGAAGCATACAGTGAGGTCAGCTATTAATATTTTATCATTTATGACACAATATATGAAATGCCCTTATGCTTTTTGATAACTATTCTCCATATGAGGATACATCATGAGGGTTTTGCTTTTTATTGATAGCATGATAGAACTTTATACGACTTTCACAGACATACTTTTGAAATTACTTCAGACTCTGGAATCAGTACTTTTTTGAAGCTTCTCCTCCAGTCCCAACTCCCTCAACTAACGTCACAGCCAGGACTGCATCAGGACGTCTCTGCAATTCCTGCCATCGGCCATCTGCCATCTAGAACAGCTTTCCAGTACTCTCTATTTCATTAACTCTCTAAAACTCAGCTAAAAATACTCTCTTCTTCCGTGCTTATATATTTTAACTCCTCCCTGCCAGGGATTTTTAACTTTGTAACTTAATGTTCTAATTTATTTTAGCCTTCATTTTTTTTATAATATCATTATAAATATTGTATTTAATTTTATCCTTCAGATGATGACACATTCTATATAAGTATAATAAATTAGCTTTAATTAACAATGTCAATGACTTTTTTTTTTTACAAATTTTGCATCATAAAATAACACAACTCAATCCTTTAGCTGAAAAAAATTGCAAAATATAAAAGATAAAATTAAGACTTTTACTAAAGAATGTGACAAGGAAAACAGAGATGTGAAACTAAGGTAAAATGTAACAAGAATTAAATTTGAAATTAGGTTTTGGAGAAAAGTTAATAAGTTAGCCAGCCACTTGACAACCACCTACAAAGAATCTGCTCTGTTCAAGTCACTGTGTTAAAAACTAGGAGATTGAAGACTCCAAGAAGTTTATAATCTAATAACACATATAAATACAATCTGAGGTGTAAATAAATTTCCATGAAGAATAAAGTTGGAGGTCTCGTACTTCCTGATTTCAAAAGTTATTACAAAGCTATAGTAATCAAAACAGTGTGGTCCTGGGATAAAGACAGACATATAGACCTATAGAATAAAATAGAAATCCCAGTAATAAGCCCTCACATATATGGTCAAATGATTTTTGACAAGGGTGCCAAGAACATTCAATGTGGAAAGGACAGTTTTTTCAACAAGTGGTGTTGGGAAAACTGCATATTTACATGCAAAAGAGTGAAGTTGGACCCTTACCTTATGCCACTTGGAAAAATTCAGTCAAAATGGATTAAAGATCTAAACATAAGAGTTAAAATTATAAAATCTTTGAAGAAAATATAGGGGGAAAGCTTCATGACATTGGATTCAGAAACAATTTTTTGGATATGAAACCAGAAACGCAGCAATGAAAGAAAAATTTGGATAAATTGGACTTAAAATTAAAACCTTTTGTGCATTAAAGGACACTATCAAGAAAGTAAAAGGCAACCTATAGAATGGAAGAAATATTTGCATATCATATATCTGATAAGGGATTAATATCCAGAATATATAAAGAACTCTATAACTCAATGACAAAAACAATAAACCCAATTTAAAAAATGGGCAAGTACCTATGACCCAGCCATCCCATTACTGGGAATCTATCCAATGAACCTGAAATCAACAATCCAAAGAGGCTTATGCACCCCTATGTTCATTGCAGCATTATTCACCATAGCCAAGAAGTGGAAGCAACTTAAGTGTCCCTTGACTGACAATTGGATTAAGAAAATGTGGTATATGTATACAATGGAATACTACTCAGCCCTAAAAGCAGACAAAATCGTCCCATTTGCAACAACATGGATGGGCCTGGAGTGTATTATGTTAAGTGAAATAAGCCAAAAACGAGAAAGACAAACACTGTATGATCTCACTCATATGTGGAATATAAACCAACACATGGACAGAGAAAACTGTACTGTGGTTACCAGGAGCAGTGGGGGTGGGGGGTGGGCACAAGGGGTGAAGGGAGTCATATATATGGTGATGGACAAACAAAAATGCACAAGCCAAAATTTCACAATGTTAAAAACCATTAAAACATCAATAAAAAAAAAAATGAGCAAGTAGACATTTCTCCAAAGAAGATATACTAATGGTCAAGAGGAACATGAAGACACTCAACATTACTAATCATTAGGGAAATGCAATTCAAAACCACAATGATACCACTTCATACCTATTTAGATGGCTATTATAAAAAACAACAAAACCCCCCAAAACAAAACAGAAAATAACAAGTGTTGATCAGGATGTGGAGAAATTGGAAATGCTGGTGGGAATGTAATATGGTGTAGCCACTAAGGAAAATGGTATAGAAGTTCCTCAAAAAATTAAACTTAGAAATACCACATGATCCAGCAATTCTACTCCTGGCATTTACCCCAAAGAATCGAAAGCAGGGACTTGAACAGATATTTGCACACCATGTTAATAGTAACGTTATTACCAATAGTAAAAGGATGGAAACAATGTACATGTCCATCAACAGATGAATGGGTAAGCAAAATATGATATAAACATATGATGGAATATTATTCAGCCTTCAAATAGGAAGAAAATTCTGACACATGCTACAACATGGACGAACCTTGAAGACATTATGCTCAATGAAATAAGACAAACACAAGGGACAAATATTGTATGATTCCACTTATACAAGGTGCCATGAAATAATAGAAAATATATATATTAGTCTCTGTGCCTGGAACCTGTCACAGAGCTCCTAAATCTCTTTGAGTTTCCTGGGTGACAGGAGTGTCTTTTGTTCTAATGAGGTGACTCTGAGTGGGCTCCTGGATGGCTCCCAGAAGGGGGCTGGTCACTAGAAAGACAAAGCCATGATTAGAAGCTTGGAATTTTCAGCCCCACTCCCCATTCTCCAGAGAGGGGAGATGGGCTGGAAATGGAGTTAATGGTTGATTATGCCTACTGATGAAGCCTCCATAAAAATCCCCAGAATATGGGGTTCAGAGAGCTTAGGGTGGCTGAACACATGGAGGTGCTGGGAGACTGGTGTACCCAGGGAGGGCACCCAGGGAGGGCATACCACTTCCCACACACCTTGCCCTGTGCATCTCTTCCATCTGGTTGTTCATCTTTATCCTTTATCATATCCTTTAATAAGCTGGTAAATGTAAGTAAGTGTTTCCCTGAGTTCTGTGAGCCACTCTAGCAAATTAATTGAACCTGAGGAGGGGCTCTTGGGAACCTCAGATTTGTAGCCCATAGATCAGAAAGAAGCACAGGTGACAACCTGGACTTGTGATTGGAATCTGAAGTGGGTGGGAACAGTCTTGTGGGACTGAGCCCTTGACCTGTGGGATCTGATGTTATCTCAAGGTAGACAGTGTCAGAATTGAGTTAAATTGTAGCGTACCCAGCTAGTGTTGCAGAGTATTGCTTGGTGGGGGAGAAACCCCACATGTCTAGTGTCAGAAGTGTATGAGTATGGTAGTAGTGTGAAAGTAAAGGAGAAACACAGGAGTAGTAAGTTTTTCCTGCTCAGATATGTAAAGTAGTCAAATTTATAGAGACAGAAAGTAGAAAGGAGGTTGTCAGGGGCTGGGGTGGTGGGCAGTGGGGAATGGAGAGTTCTTGTTTAATGGGTACAGGGTTTCTTTTGAGGAAGATGAAAAAGTTCTGGAGATGAATGGTGGTGATGATTGCCAATAGTGTGAATGTACTTAACACCACTGAACTGTATACTTACAAATGGTTAAAATAGTAAATTTTATGTTATGTATATTTTACCACACTAAAAAAATGACTTCCAAACCTATAGAATAGATCCAATTGAGAAAAATACGTACAAACTACACATATATGTAATAATAAGTAACCAGAGAAATGCAAATTAAAACAATGAGATTTTTGTTCACCCAGCAGATTGGCAAAAATATATGTATAAACATTGATGAAATTATGTATCAATAAACTTGTTAGATATATATTCTCCTTTTGCTCAAAGGAGTGCTGTCTTTCAAAGGGCAATATGCATTAACTTTTAATATTAAAACTGTTGATAATCCAACAATGTAATTGTCGTATCTGACCTGGAAGGCATTTGTTCATAAAGAGCCATGAACAACGACTTTCATTATAGCTTTGTTTTGCAATAGAAATTAAAGAAAAAAAAATCATAATGACCATAACCATTTTACTGAATAAGTCAATAGTAGTAAATCTATATTATAGAACAAAACAAAAGCTATATACACATACACAAATATATCTGTAGAAAATGAAGATATTTTCCAGGCATATTAAGTGATAATAGAAGCTGCTGAAAAAATCCATAGAATAAAATATTGTATTTGTAAAAAAATAACACCCACACCCAAAACACATCTCACTAAAATATGTAGTTCCAATTTTGTTTGTAGATTTATATAAAATATTTCTTTAAAGTTGTAGTTAGAAAATTAACATTATACCAACACTGTTGGAAATCAAGTAAGGAATTAAATTTTCCAATCTGCCATACTTTAGCAAAGTAAATAATTTTTAATTATAGTCTTTGTACTTATAATACAAATACATATATATAATTTTATGTAATGTTACATAGTGTTTATAATATTAATACCTTTGTATGACTTCTTTTACTGGTGTATCTTAAAATGCTTTTCTATTTTTTTATTCATATTTCTCCTTTTGACAAACTTTGCGGTGCCAGAATAGATATGCTAGTAAATATTGCCGTTTATATTTTGAAATATTTTCACAAGGAAAATTCTAAGGGCTTGGAATACTGATCAAAAGCTATAAATGTTTTGTTAAATTATTCTCCAGTGATACCCAAGCAATTCGTATTTCCAGAAGCATCATGTGAATGTATTGCCTGTTGCTTCCAAACCAACTTAACCAACATTGGGTATGATAATTAACTTTCTTTTTTTCCTCATTTGAAAATTATAAGTGGTATTTATTGCTGTTTAATTTGCAGTATTTTTCACTTTCAAAGGTGAAAAATATCCGATATTGTGGTGTTCCAAATATATGTTCTCTTCTGGGATTTTTTCCTTTGGTTATTTATTCAAGAAGGTCTTAATATCATAGTTATCAAGTTATATGAATATAATATAGATATTCCTGTTTTTCTGTTATATTGTCTTAATTTTCCATTGAATCTGCTTTTTCTTTTTAAATGTTTTATTAATATTGCTATTATTATATATTATATAACAATATTATCATTATTATTATTTTCAGAAATACCGTCCTCTTTGTCCCCCATATTAAGTAAAACATACATACAGAGACATGCACAAATCATAACAACATAGCTTTATGTATTTTCACAAAGTGTAGACATCTGTGTAACCTGCAACCAAATAAAGAACTGAAATACCACCAAAACCTGAAGCCCCATTTCTCCTTTCAATTAGTTCTAGTTATTTGTTATACTAATTTAATTTTATACACACAGTTATGTTAATGTTTATTATCTTCGAATTACCTTTTCTCACCTCAAATTTTAGAAAGGTATAATGCCCTCAAATATCAGGCAAATACTCAAATTTACTTTATACTGGATTTTCGATGTTTGATTTTGGATGTTAGTCAACTTGAATGCGTAAACTCTTGGGAATGCAGCCAAAGCTCTACTTAAAATATTCATTTATTAAATGATCATGCACATGGAAATTATATACATTAAAATAACATTATCAAATATGTTAATTGGGAAATATTGGGGCTTTTTTCATCCCTTATTTCAAGTAGTAGTTCAAAAACCTTACCTGTGTTTTGCTATCACTCTTTTTTATCATCACATTTTTTAAAGCCACATTTTTTTGCTGTCTGGGTACTTTCCTAAGCACTTCATTTTTATTGCTGTCGAAGTTCTTTAAGATAGATACCCTTTTAAATCTACATATGCTGCTATTCCTAGGAGTTTTATTATGAGGAATAAATATCCATTTATAAAATATATAGACTAGTGTAAGTTGTTCATTTGTTTCTTTGCTTGCTTGTTTTGTCCTGGAGGTTTATTTTCATATCACTAAGTAGTTAAGTGTAGCTAGTTAATGTATTACACCCTGATGCATCTGGCCCATAAGTGGATTGATAACAGCATCTAGCCTTGCAATTATGAGGTCATTTCCCTATGAAAAATTACCAACTCTGTGTTAAATATATTTGGCTCATTTTCTTGAAATCAAATCTATCAGGCGGCATCTAACTGTATCAAAATTTTTATTTATTGACATCATTTTAGGCTAGTACATCATCTGGGCATTGTATTTTGTTGTTCAAAATATAATAATTGAGATTATGTCCTTTAATACATGGCATTTTGGAGAGACTTGAATAGATGATGATTATATTTAAGGAACAGCTTTGGGAAAAACACTTTACTTTATATCCTGGAATACTTGGCAACTCTCTTGTGTCTTAGCATAATGGAAAAACTTGGTGTAAATATGTTTAAATTACCCTCTGTTTGGGGTAGTTTAACTTCCCTCCATTATTTAGGGCTATGTAACTTCTCTCTATGATAAGCAACCTCAAATCAAGTGTGATAAGTACCTGTCAGAAATTCACATACGGCTAGACTCATTATCTCCTTTCAAATCCACTGTTACACCCATGCCTCAGTGTCTGTCTCTCCAAGAGATTCAAAGACAGACATCCAAAGAGCTGCTTCCGCTTCTTGGCTCTTTCGTGATGTTATAACAAAACACCTCTGTGCTTAGGTTCCTACATCATCTTCTCATTTTCTCTTCTCAGCACCTATTTATTTTTCATTATCTAATAATTACCCTGAAAAGTTTTAAATTTATTTATTTATTTTTGTTTTTTAAGGAAGATTGGCCCTGCACTAACATCTGTTGCCCATCTTCCTCTTTTTCTTTTTTCTCCCCAAAGCCCCAGTACATAGTTATATATCATAGTTGTAGAGTTGTAGCTCTTCTATGTGGGACGCCACCTCAGCGTGGCTTGATGAGCGGTGAGTAGGTCCATGTCCAGGATCTGAACCAGCGAACCCCAGGCCACCAAAGCAGAATGCACAAACTTAACCACTACGCCCCTTATGAAAAGTTTTAAATCCATCTAAAATTAATTTTGTTATTTGGTGTGAGGTATAGATGTAATCCCTTTGACAGCAAATAAGTTCTCCCAGACCAGTTGTATATAATCCTTCCTTCTTCTCCTTAGGGTTTGTTTCTATATTTAAAATTTCCTATTAGGGATAAAATTCTGACTTTTTATTCTAATGCGGAGATAGAAATGCCAATATTTGTGGTAGTCCTTTACAGCTTTAATTATTAGATGATAAAGTTAGTGCTTTTCATCAAAATAGTATTTGATAATCTTGCCTTGTTATTATCTAATATATATTTTAAATATATCTTTTATACTGCCAGAAAACATTTTGGGGGATTTTTATTGGGAATACTTGGTGTACATAAATTTGAGGAGAATATTTTATTTGCTTGCTATACAATGCCTGCCTGTGGCAGCTGGATGAAATTTCTGACAGTTTTTCAATGTTTTTTATCACTGTATAATTTTGAAAATTTACAAGAATTTTCATCAGAATATTAAAGGGACAACTGATGCCTGAGTGAGGTAGGAGAATTCTGTGAATCAGAACTATAAGGGGGCTGGCCCTGTAGCTTAGCGGTTAAGTGCGTGCGCTCCGCTACTGGTGGCCCAGGTTTGGATCCTGGGCACGCACCGACACACCGCTTTTCCAGCCATGCTGAGGCCACGTCCCACATACAGCAACCAGAAGGACGTGCAACTATGACATACAACTATCTACTGGGGCTTTGGGGAAAAAGAGGAGGATTGGCGATAGATGTTAGCTCAGAGCCGGTCTTCCTCAGCAAAAAGAGAAGGATTAGCATGGATGTTAGCTCAGGGCTGATCTTCCTCACAAAAGAAAAAAAAAAAAGAATAAAAAAAAGAGAACTATAAGGAAACTCTAAATAAGTGCACATTTTAAATTTATAGTTCAAAAATTTTTTATGTGAGTCAAGGAAACTGTTAATATACAAATAAACAGAATTCACAAGTGAAGTGCATGTTTTCCCTCTCAGAGCTATGCTATTTTAACTGCTAAGGCATACCTAGGGGATTGCTTTCAAAGGAAATCACAACTAAAATTAAAGAACAAGGTAGCGTAATATGGAGGCTATCATTGGTAAAGGATATTTCAGAACTTAAGATTCTTTTTGAGTATATATTTTATTAGCTCCATAGAAAACTTAAAATCAAGCAAAATAAATTGGTGTTCAATATTCATTTCAGGCACAGAAAGCACTAGATAGAGATTGAGGAAAGGAGCTCCCTTCCTAGGTCTGCTCCTTGAAAATGCCACGTTATTTCTATTCCTCATCTTGACCACGTAAAAAATGGAGATGATAATTACAACTGTGACTGATCCACATTTGAGGCATTAGGCAAATTAACCCGAATTTGAACTCTATCAATTGAAGTAATGGTAGTAAAATTGCTCATCCTATCAACGTATTTATACTCTCCCATATTAGCACAGGTTTTACTTAAAAAAAAAGTCTACTGTGAGATCCAGCTGGCTTAAAAAAGTATCAGGTTTTAGAAAAACATCCCATATAGCTACAAAATACATGAAACCATAGGGGTAAGTACAATTATTCTGATCTTCTGGGAAGCACATTGATGAAACTAAAGCCTTTTGAAGACTGAGGACTGTTTCCAGGCTGTAGTTATGTTGTCTATAGCATAAGGCACACTTTAAAAAGGGAAAAAAAAAAGAAAAGAATGTTTCTCAAGACATCTCTACTCTCTTCAATTTAAAAATGCTTTTCAAATTTCCTGTTAGATGTGCCAATCTGTAAGCCCAGAATGAAGGAGAAAGGAAAAGAAGAGTTAAGACTATCAAGTCGGTAATACATTAGCTAATTCTTTTATGGAACATTTTGAAGCGTAAGATACTAAATCACCTTTTTCTGTTCAGTTAACTTTTGAGTCTGATAAGTGTCAAAGCTCAGATGGAAAAGTGAGGTCCAAAAAGACTGACATATAAGCACACAGTTTAAAAATTCAGTAAAAGAAGTAGCGTTGTGCCTGAGATCTTTCTTATAGTTATTCTGAGACTCTAGCTAGTTTCTATGTTGTTGTAATAAAAACTGAAAACGAAAAAAAAAAGAGAGAAAGAAAGAAAAAAACCAGTGTGGAATCATGTTTCACAAAGTGACTTAGTGGCTTTTCAAGAGTTTTAAAATATTTGTAGAAAATATCCTTCTTTTTGCCCATTGACGGCTGCAGGAAATTATAGGCTCATTTCCACATCATTATTCAAGGACTGTCAATGATGATCCCCACCCTATGCCCTATATTTAAATGTATGATCTTTTTAGTTCTTAAATGGGGCCCAATGGGGAGGGATTTGGGAGAAGCCCTGCCTTGATTTCACGAGGTGTGTTGTGCCAGTGGCTCATGACTGGGTATTAGTTGAACTACTGACCTCACAGTTGGTGCAGCTTTCTAAAATACTTCACTTAGTAGCAGAGAGTAGCTTACCCCCTGGTGAAATCAGGATCAATACTTATTAAATACTTCATGAACTCTATTCATTTCTTAAACAGCCACTTGTCTGCCCTTCCTGTCATGTTCTGAATTAATTTGATATGTAATACAATTCTTACATTTTATATTAGGTTATTTATATGCTGAAAAGGGAAAGGCAAACTACAGATGATGGGGGGAGGGTCTGTTGTTATTATTTTACATTAACTATCTCTTCTCCCTATGCTAAGAGTTGAGTATAACACCCTCCTAGACAACAATCTTCATTACTTTTCCTCTTCCTCCCTCTCGATTATTTCTAGGCCTAAACCCACAAGCAAGACATTAAACATTCGTTATGTACTTTCCTCTTAGTTCTTTGAAAAAAAAAAAAGTGAAGTGATTTCTGTAAATAGTAATTAATCATTTTCCCCAAGTACTCTATGGATAGTCTGGAATGAATGAAGCAAATTTGGGATGTTAGAGTAATTACAAATGTATTAAAATTATTTTGAAGAGGCTTTGTTTAATCTTTATTTTTTCCTCATTAGAAAAGAGTCAGCAATATAAAATATATAATCTAGAAAATAAAATCCTGTGTAATCTCATTTTTGAGAGATAAAGTGTTCACATTTGGTTTGTTGCAAAATTTTCTGATATTTATAATAACATATATGTCTATATTTAATTATTAACTAATAATTATTAATTAATTACACTTCTCTGTAACTTTCCTTTTTCTTAACAGTACATCTTGGACATGCAATTATTTTCCTGGCTGTATGGCATTCTGTTGTATGGGGAAATTTTTAACACATTTCCTACTGATTGGCATTGAAAGTTTTCTAAATGGTTAGGTATTTTAAACAATACTGCTGTAAACATTCTTGTACATCCATGTATATGTCTGTATATTTGAGTATTTCCCTTGGTGAAATTCATAGACTTAGAATGCTGGTTCATAATGTATGTGCATTATAGAGGATATACTATTTAGACTTCAACACTGTGTAAAAGTGCCCATTTCTCCTACTCTGTCCAAATATCTGCAATATTAGCAATCTTTAAAATCTTCCACAATTGTACAGTGCCTTTTTATTGCTCTAATTCCTTATGCAGTGCCACATGGTAAAATAATATTATTATTGATAATAATGCATATGATATGTTCATATGCTAGAGAAGAATATAAAATAAATTCGTTGCCTAATAAACTCTCACCCAACTACTATAACCTTACCTTGTGTATCTTTCCAGAAGTTAATGTTAATTCATGAATACCCAAAACTTTAGAAAATATTTTAAAATTGTTCTTAATTTGATAACATTCCAGCCTACTTTTGTTTTATTTTTTAAGCATATTTTCATTAAACATTTTATTTGAAATTATTTAAATATGTGAAAAAAAAAAAAACCTGAGCACTTTATTCCATTCAGTGGAAAATAACTAATAAAGGGCAAACCTGGTTTCTTTGTCTTCTGGCTACATTGTTTGCAATAAAATTTGAAGACCTAAAGCCTACTTTTTAAGGGGTTTTTGGTGCATTATTCGAAGGACATTGTATTCATTCTCTAGACAAGGTCTCTAATTCCCAATATTTATGCCTAGAAAATAGCAAAATTATATCTATTTAAATTTACCCTAATCTAGATAATATGTGTTAGGTTTCATACCATGAAATATAATACAATTTCACATAAATGATGTGACACTATATGGTGTCTAAAATTTAAACTAAAATAGCTTCATTTTAGGATCTGATACTTGCAGTCAATTTGAATACTGAGTTAATTTGATAAAACAAATGTAACAAAGTAAAATATGAGGTATTAGTAATTCCATCTAGACATTTTTAATTTTAAAATTTCCAATCAATAATTTTAAAATTATTATTTTGACAATATTTTAAACCAATTTTTTAATTAATATAATTTTTAAGTTAATTTTTTCATCTTGAAAATATTTGCTTCAAGTATTAAAACAAACAAAAGTATTGAAACAATTGTTTCTCCTTTATTTGTAAGAAGAATAGAATGAGTTGGTATTTCCCAGTGATAAGGTAAGCTTTCTCTAAGGGTTTGATTTTGGTTGGCTTAGCTGTCTTTTTTAAAAATATTTCCATGAGCTAGCCCTGATGGCCTAGTGGTTAAAGTTCAGCGTGCTCCACTTTGGCGGTCCAGGTCAGTTCCCTGGCACAGAACCACACAACTTGTCTGTCAATAGCCAAGCTCTGGCAGCAGCTCACATAGAAGAACTAGAAGGACTTACAACTAGAATATACGACTATGTACTGGGGCTTTGGGGAGGGAAAAAAAAAGAGAGAGAGGAAGATTGGCAACAGATGTTAGCTCAGGGTGAATCTTTTTCAGCAAAAAAAAAAAAGATATAATGTATAGTGTCATTATGAAGATTAAAAGGAGATAGTTCATATGAAGTATTTAAAAAAATTTCCACAATTATTTTTGACTAATATAGATTTATTGAAAAATTTTCCCCAAAGATTTTTTAAAAACAATTAACACTAAGAATATTAAAATAATAACAATACTTATTTCATACTTTATACTAATTTCATGGGTTTGATCTGTTACCTGTTATCTTCACCACCACTTGCAGATAAAGCAGGCATTATTTTTAATTTTTCTGAAATTGAGAAAACTGATACTCAAAGAAAATAAACGACTCCCTAAGACTCTAAAACCAATAAATACCCAACAGTAGACTAGAGTTCCCTTGAAAGTTAAACCTAAGAAAGTATGTATATATATGTATGTTTAGGCCAAGATAGACATGTGAGATACTTGGAATGACCAAATTTAAAAATGCATTTCCTTAAGAGAAAAGAATAAAGGTCAAGTTGTAGAAGAATGGGGGATATTATGGAAATTCAACAGAATTAAAGCAACGTGAATATGTAGAGGCAGTGGAACAGAGAAGTGGACAACTCATAGTTTTGAGCTAGGAGTGAATATGATTGAAATGTCAAATGAAATGAAAACTTCAGTAAAAATCACTCAGATTTTATTGTAGGGTGAAAATGGTTGAGTAAAAATGCCAGATAAGAAATCATTTGAATTTTGTTCTTCACTACATTCATTTATGTTCCTCTTCGATATCTCTTACCAATCTAGCATCAAGACTTTCTACAACTTTATTCCTTCCTTTCAAATATGTCTCCTATGACTCGATCACTTTCTAAAATATATCTTTTGCTCATTCATAGTTTCATAACTTTGCTCAATATTTTCCCCAGACCTGAGATGCCCCCTCTCCCGTTGAATTACTAAATCAAATATTTCCAATGCTCTGAATGCAAAAAATAATTTTCTTCTGTGTAGTTCTTTAGTCAATGTCATCACCAAATAACCCCACCTCCTATGAATTACCATAGAATAATAACAACTCCTATTTCCTGAGTGCTTATTTTGTGCTGATTATCTTTAAGTGCTTTGCTGGTAATATCTCCTTTAAATCTCAGGAAAACCCTGACAGATAGGCAATATTTTGATCCTCATTTTAAAGATGAGTAAACTGAGGCCAGAGACTTGAAATAAGTTTCTGAAAATTGCATACCTATTTATTGCCACTTTTTATTCTCATTGACATTTAATGAACATTTGTTCTTCCCAAAGAGGTATACATTCCTTAGAGCCAAGAACATAGCTTGGATATTTTTATATTGGTTATAACACTTAACATAGCTGTGGCACACAGTAGGAGCTTAATAAAACTTGAGGGAAAACAATAAGTTTTCAGTATTAATAACTCTGCTATGGCTTATTGAGGAGTTAGAAAAATTAAAATACAAGCGCATAGTGATGTGGAACATTTGAATCTAATTTAATTATGATCTTTATATGAAGTAGAAAAAAAATGCATGTGACAGCTGTGGTATCTATGAAACCTTTGTTTAAAAAGATTCATTTCTTCTGTCTAAATTTCTCTGTTTACACTGAATCTTTTTGTTTATTTGTTTTCATGATTTCTTAAATTCCAAAAAAGCTATTTTCACCCAAGTTAGCTTCACTGATATGGTTTTAGTTGCTCCTATCTGAAATCATCCTCAGGAAACATTTTTTTTTTCTTTTTGGCTATTTCAAAAAAGAAAAATACTTAATATCAGTATGAATAACACATGTGCTCATTGCAGCATAATGTTGGTGCAATCTGTGCTTGATACAGTTATAAATAAGTCTTTGAAAGCATTTTTCTGTATTTCAAATAAAGGCTATAGAAAGCCACAAGAAGGATCTAGTCTTGTTAATATCACAAGCTGTTTCTCCACCTGCACTCAGAGCAGCTTTAGTGCAGCAGCTGTCTGGGCTCGTGTTGGCACATCACTGTCTGCACAGGAACCCCATGGTTTACACAGAAAATGAATAGGCCACAGTTCCAATGGGGGTCTTTAATAATCCTTCCCCTAACGCTACCATGTGTGAGCATCGGGATTTGAAGGGGTGTGAGGTGTGAAGTTTCAGGAGGATTATATAAAGCCACTCAATTTCGAAAGGTAGAAAAGAGCATTAGAAAAACCTGAGAGTGCCTTTGCCTTCCTCCTGCATGTTGATCAAATGCAGTTTATATTGGTATTAGAGCTTTGTATCCAGCATGTGATAGCAAGTGAAGGGATTGGTATAATTATGCAATTCACTCCATTCAGCCTCTTTTAACATTGACAAACAAAACCCAGTACAGATGTTTCATTGATTTTATTTACCAAATATTGGCTGTGAAAATATTAACCTGATGGGAAAAAATGTCTATCCAGTAGTACCTATGGAGATTAAATCCAGGGAGGAAGAAATTTATACATTGAACTTGCCTTTGTATAGTTGGGTGGCCATTGGACTTTCAAGAGTAAAGCAAACTCTTTCTTTTTTTAATGCCACATGAACTGCTAAAATTATCATCCATGGCAGTCAATTAATCATGGTCTAGTAGGTGATATGCATACTTCACAAATAAATTCTTTGTTGAATGGCAGGAATTCAGGTAAAACTGAGGACTATAATAACTCTTCTTTCAAGGCACTGTAAAGAACGCAGAACTCCATTTTGAGCTTATTCTGAGCATTTTGGGGAGACTATAGTATGATGGAAGTGAGGTAATATAGTCAGTCACTTGGAGACATACTATGTGCAATTACAGAATCAAAATAGTTAGGCCTTATCAGTCACTTCCTGCCCCAAATTTGAATTTAAGCTCAAAGGATCTTTAAGCATTGGAGATGCCCAGTATTGACTTGAGAAATTTTTATCTCTGGTAGTATATGAAAAAAAAAAAAGTAAAAAGACAGTATACTCAGTCCAGTATGCATTTCTTCTATAGATCAGGCTCTGTGCTAGGCACTTCAGAACCAAAGGTGAATGGTATATGGAACTTAGACCAAAAGCCTTACATTCACGTGGAGATGATAGACATGTAACAGACAAGTACACTAACAGACAGCTAGAGAGGCATCTTAGAGGAGACAGTGGTTAACTCTCTCGGGTAAAATGTGAAAGGCCTCTGAGAAGATAACATCTCAAAACAGGACTTAGAAGAACAAATGGAACTTCTCTAGGTGGATTAAAATGCAGAATGAATCATGTATGCAAAACGGGATTGTAGACTACATGCAACTTGGTATTGCTGGCGTTCAGAAGAAATTGGGAAGCAGTAGAGAGTCAAAAGATGACTCTGCAAAAACCAGATCATGAAGTTTTTAAATTTTTCTGTAAGGATCTCAGAATGAAGAACTATTGATGTGAAATAAGTCAAAGGTTGGCATGTTTATATTTGCGTTTTAGGAAGGTGCTTTTGATAGACTGCAGTCTGGACCGGAGAGAGGCCTAAGTGAGGGCAACTACTTAGAAGGATTTTGCCACAGTGCAAAGTCAGATAATGAGGGAAAGAGAAGGAAATGTATAATGGGAGGGGCAAGCAAGAAGACATCTAGGAGATGGATTTGTCAGGGCTCATTGAAGAGTTGATGGAGTGTGGGAGAAGTGGGTAACTCTTGGGTCTCTGATTTGGTAAATCTGTTGTAATTCCCCTTTCATAGGATTGACAGAACATCACTCCCTCTTATGACAGACAACAGTGACTTCTCTGTCCACTGCTCTGAATTTTTCTACCCTCTAAATATTCTCCTGATTTTATGGAACAGAATACAGACAAACTATAGCCTGGTAGGCAGAACAGCCAATGACTGGTTCCAATAGAGCTTGACAAATATTTTCTGCCTGTCATGGCTTGACGACAGTTTTAAGCCACAGACTAAAGATTGTAGCTACCACTGCCCTCCTTAAAGTTAAAACAGCTTGCGATATTTTGCTCCAAGATTGTCAAGAAGCACAATTCCATTCCCAGAAAACTGCGCTAATTGGATTCAGTGGACCTTGACTGACTTGTCACAGCTATGTTCAGGGTGAAGGTGAAATCTTTGAGGATTTTGTTCCTGAAAACAAGATCTGAACATCTCTGATGAAAGCATTTTAAGAATGTATATCTTTATGCAATTTTTGTCATATTATTTTTTCATCATTAGTGTTTTATTATATATGACAATTATATAGAAAAAAGAAAAATAAAAGGTATCTATGTAATTACATTTTTTAAAGTTTATTGATTAAATGAATAAAACTTGAAAAAAATTATTTTTCTTCAATATAAAAAATATCTCAATTTTAAATTTGCAACAGGTGGGAAGTTGCTGCTTGTGAGGAATCAGGCATGTGTCCTGAGTAATCACGCATATGGGAAGGAATCTTAATAACTTTCTAAGGTATGTGCCTTCCTTAACCTTCTAAAATCTGAACAATATACAAAACCATCATTTAAAATAACTATTGTTGGATTTTTCTTGATAAGCAAGAGTCAAGTTAATTCACATTTCTTACGCAAATTTCCCTAATTCATATTTTGGTGGTGGCTCTATTACCACTTTATGAGTTATACAATACACATACACACACATACACACACATGTGTGTGTGCACACATGCATATATGCATACATACATATATATACACACGTATATATATATGAATACACACATATTAAATATTGAAAAGCTTTATAAGAATGCTTTATCTGCCTAGGTTACCAAGTAGAAAGTGTGACCACTTTTTGAAAAACATAAATACAGTACATTTTTCAATATCTTGATGTCCAAATAGTAGAACCAGGCTGTTCCAAAGTGTACAAATATTAAATTGTATGAAGCATTTTGATTCTAAGTTTCAATTAAGAGAAAGGGTATTTCATACCTGACCTCCTTCCTAGTAAGCCACAATGATGTTTTAATAAGTAATGGAATACAGTTTGTCTCTTCCTTCGTTTACCTAAAGGAAGAGATGTGACAGGTGCCGGGCATAAGAGACATGGCTCCCTAAAGAGAAAGTAAAACAGTACCAGGGAGAGCTCTGTAGGAAGGTGAGCCAATCAGAGTTGGTTCTGCTAAATGAAGAGGCTAAAAGAGAGGAGCCTCTGACTTCTCAACTTCATATTAAAAAATTCTAGTGTTCACCTTTCACGAACCCGATTCCCTAACAAGCAGGTTGACATTAAGTCCTCATTCTTTAGAAATTTTAATATTTGGAAAATGTATGAAGTGTGTCACCTGAAAACGTAAAAAGCAATTCTCAAGATATGGCACTCTTTTGATCAGGATATAATTCTATTCTTTTTAATGAGTTGTTTGATTATCGCTAGGAAACTGAGCATACCTGAATTCTGAGGTGCTATACGGAAATAAGATTAAAAAAAGCAAGTGATGATCTTCAAGTAGATCAGTTTCTGAATGTGGCTTACTTTCATCCATCATTGGCATTAAATTGTTTATTTGTCCCTTTATCGAGAAAAGGGAAGAAAGGACTGGATTTTTATAAGATTTATATGATTTTAGGTACAAACTATAACACCTAAAGTAAGGGCATGTTTATGACGTTTGACTGTGTTTTGTCTACTGTCTGAAAAATTCTCATTGACGAATGAATTATGATAATAATGCACTAAATGGGCTCAGCATGGGACTGAAAGAGTGCTGCTCTTTTGAAAGAGATCAGAGTTTTTGAGAAAGTCTTAAAATTCTGCATTGATAAGAAAACTTGTGAGGCTCTAAATTGAACCTCATAAGGAATCTCTTTTAACTGATCTTTACTCTGGTTCCATGATGGGCAGGTGGGAGTGAGGGAGGGGGACTTGACTACTTTTCTCAAACCCTAAAATTTTTCAGATCTTTTTCCTATAATTTCTGATTAATGGCACCCTTGATTTTGATTTATATTATCCTATTATTCATTATATGGGAGAAAAAGAAGTCACTTTTTTCCAATTTAATTTTAAAAATTAGGATTAGCAGTGATGGAATTTAAAATCAAATTATCTTGTCAGAGTGACAGATAAATCTCCAGAGATTCTAATGAGATTTTCCATGGGCAGAATGCTAAATTCTCTCTTTCCCAGACTCCCTCATTCCAGATTTTGACTGTGAGTGACAATGAGCATCTGTGTTTTGAAATATGTTGTTATTTGTGGCATTTTGGCTTTTATTTGGAAGTTCTGGCGTGGCTTCCTTACTTGTCCTAGGTTAAAGGGGAAAAAATATATACACAACTGTTAAGTGGGTGCATTTTTTACTATGGAAAATTGTGCATAATTACCATATACTTGAATTTGGTTAAGTATAATAGATTCACCAAATTCTACCCTTGCCTTTACGTGTTACTATTCTTTTTTTTTTTTTTTTAAAGATTTTATTTATTTATTTTTCCCCCAAAGCCCCAGTACATAGTTGTCTGTCATAGCTGCACATCCTTCTAGTTGCTGTATGTGGGACGCGGCCTCAGCATGGCTGGAGGAGTGGTGCCTCGGTGCGCACCCGGGATCCGAACCCGGGCCGCCGGCAGCGGAGCACACGCACTTAACCGCTAAGCCACGGGGCCGGCCCTACGTGTTACTATTCTTAAAAGAATTTCTACTATAAAGCTGGTGTAAATATGACACAGTATTCTTACTACTCTGCTCTTTGATTTTTTGTTTCTCGTTATGCTAAATAAAATTTGAAATCTTGAGTGCTTTCTCAGTATTGGGTAGACCTCTATAATTCTATATTCAATTACTGATTTTGTTTTATGTAATCATGGATTTAGAGATTCTCTATTTCTGATAGCTAAAAAGAAATTATTCTCTGCTGGTTTTTAAAACATGTTAACAAAATAGCAGTTTTTGAATGAAATAATGGATATGCATTTTATTCCTCTGCAAAAGGACATATTTAAGATAAGCAAGCAGTATATCGAATGACACTACCTAAGTAACTGCATTGCCAGTTGATAGTTGAAAATGTCTTGTGGAAACAAAGGGAGTACAGAACAAATGGTTGGTTATTAAGGGACCCTCTGTATTAAGAGATTGTCTTGAAGTAGAAAGAGTGTTGCAATATGAGGTTGACTCTAGACTGAGCCCTTTCCTTACTCTGATTGAACAGGGAGTTCATGAAACATCTCTAACCTTCAGTTTCCTCATGTATAGGACAGAAGCTAGTCAGAAGCTACAGCTGTTGATGCAGAACTTTGCTTCTTCATTATATTTCTGTCTTGCATGTTATAGCAATCCCTACAACAGAGGATATTAACAAGTAAGTGCCCCCTGAGAAGCCTGCTTTGGTTACTCAATTATTATTCCAAAATGAGGAATGGTGAGGATATTAGGTAATAATTCAAAGAACAGATGATACTCGGAAGAAAATGTGCCCAGGCACCTATGTGTAGGCCCTGAAGAGCCGCACATACTGTACATTAGTTAAGAGTCTTAATAAAAGAACAGAAGGAAGGGAAAATAACACAAAATGAAGAATGAATTACTTAAGATTAAATAGTTTCTATTACAGAAATAGGCTACATGTAGAGCTAATGACAGGCATTTTCTACAGACAGATGGAACACTCTCATCTCCCAATAGTATTGATATGAAGTCTCTGTTAAGATTCATTTTTCCTGAAACATTTGCATATAAATATAAACATCATTACTAGGGGCTAATTGCCCTGTAGGAACTAGAATGTGGGAATTAGCATCTTTAGTCGTTTTTATTATTATTTTTTAAAGTATCTCTAACACGCATCATATTTGGTACTGCATGGCTGCAACAGATAATTACCACCATTAAGAATCTCAAACACAAAATCACAACCATTTGGAATGGCTTCCAGGGCAACCCAGCACAGTGAGTAGCCACCAAAATGAGTATATGAGGTTTATGTTCATGCATATTCATAAGGGTACTTAATTTGACATTCATAGTAGGGGGCTTTTGAAAGCTTGTCAAAAGAGCAGCCCCAAAACAAGACCAAACATCAAAGGTAAGAAGACGCAGTACATCTTGCTCCCACACACATACAAATATCGCTTGCAGGAGGCGATGAATAACACTAAAGGAATTATTTATTTTAACTACTCAGAGGAGACGGCAACTTCTACGAAGATGTAAACCACAAGCCTTTGCCTTTATCATTCATCTTATTGATCAGAAAGGTCAGGAGTATAAGTTATTCAAAGGATGGATCATAGGCAACAATTCTGGACAAATGGGCATGTAGACTTCTGTGATTAATGCGCCTTGCTTGTGCAGACTATGAAGAAGACTTTGAGGGCATGTTTTAAGGACAGAAAAAAGAAAAGTGTTCGAAAGAATACAACCGTGGCTGTGACGCTGACTGTCTCTGAAACATTGCCCCTTTTGTGGGTGGGTCTGTGTATTTCAGGATACAGGTGCTGCCTTGTTCAACTGTTGTGTTCAGAGGCGATCTTGCTGACATTATACTTTTCAAAACCATTTCCATGACATTCAGCAAATATTTGTTCTGGTGGAACAAATCTGTTAAATTATAGATTAGAAACAGTACAAAGAAACCTTTACAAATGTTTCAGTTTCAGTTTTGTGCAAAGCAAACAGCATTATATTTAAATGAAACATTCCTTGTTAGAATAAAACATCTACATAACAAGGTACTGTGCTCAATTTTCTAATTCTTTTCCCTTCCCTGGATGGGCACAGATGTGTGAAGTTGTGGAAGACACAGATGGTATTGAAGATGACATCTCATCATTCCTTTCAAATGCCCTCCTCTACAATTCACTTCTGCTCCCCTGTCATTTTCCTATCGTTCCCAGCTCTCTTTCCTTGGTTTCCTTCCCCACCCATACCTTTTTCCCCCTTGATTCTCCATCGTTCTTAGGAATGATCTAAATACGAAACAATGATTCTTTTCTCATAATGGTGGTCCCATATTACTTGATGGGCATTGAGTTCTGTTCAATCCCCCCTTAACACTTATAGACAATCATTATTTTGGAAAAATAGAGATTGGAGAGTGGACATATTAGTGGTTTTAAAAACATTCTGAGCGTAAATGCCAGGGTACTACTAGACTTACCATTGGCTTCAAGTGTCCTGTTTATGGGTGTACTTTAGATCCATAAGTCAGAATTGAAATTGCTTTATTAAGTTAGAGAACAGTAAAGTTTAGTGATTCTTTGCTGAAGAAAGGTTTATTTTTAGGGCTATATGTTATTTATAATGACTTAATCATTATCGTTTTTTAAATTGTCAAAAGAAAGTTTTTAAAAAAATTTACTTACAATCCTTTGTGCTAATAAGTAAATAAGTAGGTGACTCAGTTGAGGAGAAAATTGCAAAACAGACAAAATCTTCGAAAATGCCAGCTGTCTTCAAAATCAGACACTAAAAAATACCAACAGGACATAAAAGAGAAATAAAACTTAGATGGCTCTAAATGTACTTTAAAATGTATTTTTAAATATATTTAAAATATATTGAAACATATTATAAATATTGGAACATATTATAAAGACACAACACATTAAATAGCAGTACACACAAGAATATCCAGACAGATAAATGGGAAATTGAAAATACAGAAACATATGTGTGTGGGTGTGTACATATGAATTCAATATGTGTAGAATTAAGACAATATCACAAACCACTTGCAAAAGAAGAATTACTTAATAAATGGAGTTGAAAATATTGGCTATTTTTAGGAGGGAACAATAATTTAGATCCTTACTTCACATCCTATGCCAAAATAAATTCAAGAGGGAAACATAGACGCTAACATCATAGATTAATGAAAAGTCAATTTAGGGTAAATGTAAAGCTAAAATCTTATAATAATGAAATGACAATTTAGATAATTACTTTTTGTGATCTGTGGACTTCTAAGCATAAACAAACTTTTTAAGTACGAAAGCAACAGAGACAATCACCAAGGGAAAGATCAATATACTTGAATTAAAATTTACAAACATTTATACATCAAAAAGTCACTATTAGCAAAATTAAATGATAAATAACAAACTTGGAAAATACTTTTCCAAAATACATAAGTTAAAAATTTTTAAAAACACTAAAGCCCTTTTTTTTAACAATCAGCAGTGGTAAAGAAATTTCAAAGCATAAGAACTACAAAGAAATAACAAGCATATGAAAATAGTTCAACTTCAGTTATAATATAAGGGAATGAAATTTTAAAAAAACATAAAAGAGCCCTTTCTTTGTTTAGTTTTGTTTTTTGCTTTCCAACACAGCAAACATTCTAAAAAGATGAAAATTCTCGCTGTGTGTTTTGGGAGAAACATAGGCAGTCTCCAGACAACTGGTGTGTGTGTAAATTAGTACCAACTTTCTGAAAAGCAGTTTTACTACTATGGAACTAGAGCTTGACAATCTTATAGAAAACACACTACTGGTTCAAAAATACAAAAATATTTCCTGTGTAAATGATTAGAAATTCAGAGAATTACCTAGAAGCAAAGAGCATCATTACAAAGAAAAATTTCAATTATTTCTACCCTATGCATTTTTTAAATGTTTCTATTATTCCACAAAGTACCATGAACAATATAAAATATTTTCTCTGTATATTTACACTGACTGGAAGTTGCTGGTCCCCAACCTTGATTTATAATCTGCCTTCAGATTCTCAAGGTCTATGTAAGTGTCACAGGGATTCCTTAAGAAAAATGTCCATGTCCTCCAAATCAGTCAATACAGAGGAAGACAAGGAGCAATCAGGCTTTTGGGCAGGGAAGAGGATGGTGGAGAAGGCAGAGGAGCTCCAGCCCAAGCTCACCTTGAAGCTCTACAACCTTAGAAATAGGGGAGAAAGAGACTTAGCGACTGATGACTGCACGTGTTTGTTCAGCTGGTAGCGTTTATTCATGCCTTGTTAGTAGCATAGTAACGCACTTGGCTACAGACTGAGGGTGATAAAATGATAAATGCAAGATGGGCTGTGTTTTTTGGAAGCTTCGAGTTTTGAATAAGAGATAAATGTGTGCACACACATAGGTACACACGCACACACACACACAATTCAGTATATTAAGGAAGGAAACACCCAACAATCTCCTTCTCTCCATCAATCTCTCCATACAATGTCTATTTAATATAGACTTCTACTGCCACAATTATTTTTTATCAGATCAAGTCACCCTGTTTATGTTTCTCGCTCAGAACAATCTGGATTTACTTGTTTATTGTCTGTCTCCACACCAAACACCTAGTCACTTTTTGGAAAGCAAGCGGCACAAGCATAGGCGACATGCTTATGTAGTCCACCGTTGTGCTCTAAATATGTGACACACAGTGGTTACTCAAATATTTTTGGAATGAATGAATACTTTTATGGACTTAGTTGTTTTTAAGGTATATGTAGCATTTGAGCCCAGAGAAAGGGGGAAAAAAGGAAAAAATAAGAGCAAGGAAGAGATAAGGAACAACACGGACAGAGGCAGTGAGAGAAGGCATTTGTGCTTAAGTTTTTGAAAGAAAAGAGGGAGGTGATGTTGTAGCCAAATAAGTTGTACAGGGAGTCAGCTACAAAAGGTGCATTGACGTATTTTCATGACGGGGTTGCAGGGCCATATAGCATGAATATGTTTAAATTTTCAAAATAATGTCCAGTCGTTTTGCAAAGTGATATTATCAATTGTCATCCCCATCTACAGGATGTATATAAGAGTTCATGTTGACTCACAGCCTTACAAATACTTGATAATGTCATATTTCTTAATTTTTGCCAATCTAATAGGCAAAAAATTGGTAAATGTAAAGTTAAAATATTATAATAATGAAATCATAATTGAGATAATTACTTTTTGTGATCTCTGGATTTCTAAGTATAAGCAAACTTTTTAAGCATGAATTTACATGTCCTTTATTACTGTCAACAGTAATATAGGAATATAACAGTAATGAGGAATATAGTTTTTGCGATTTATGTTTTCTCTTCTTTAAAATATCTGTTCATCATTTACCGTTTAAAAAATTAACTTGGATGTTTTTCTTACTGATTTTGACATTTCTTTTTTTTGAGTGCCAACAGTTTTTCAGTTATACCTTTGCAAATATACTCCAACATTTATACCTTTATTTCTTTTCCTTTAAGGGGCCTTTTGAGGAATGTAAAGTTTTGTTGCTGTGGCTACTTTTGTTGTGCTGTTGCTGTTTTAACATGGTTGCTTTATGTATTTTTTATGGTGTTTTGTAGGTTTTGTTTGAGAACTTCTTTCCTTCTCTGAGGTCACAAAGATATTCTTCTACATTTTCTTTGTAAAGTTTTATAGTTTTGACTTTTAACATTTAGAATTTTTATTTATCTAGGATTGATTCCTCTGTACAGCAAGAAGTTTGGATTTAATTTCTTTTTTTTCCAATATGAAAAAACAAAAGTTCCTATACATTTATTGAATAGATCCTCCTTTCCCCAGCCATATACAGTACCACCTGGAATGTAAAGCAAATTCAGAATATCGGAGTCAGTTTATAAGGATGATCACATTCTCTTAATTATTATAGTTTTATAATTATCTTTTTTGCGTGTGTGTAAGATTGGCCCTGAGCTAACATCTATTGCCAATCTTCTTCTTTTTGCTTGAAGAAGATTGTCCCTGAGCTAACATCTGTGCCAATCTTTCTCTATTTTGTTTGTGGGACACCGCCACAGCATGGCTTGATGAGCGATGTGTAGGTCCGCGCCAAGGATCAGGACCCCAGGCCGCTAAAGTGGAGCACGTGAACTTAACCACTACGCCACCAGGCCAGCCCCTATAGTTATCTTTATTGGTAGGGCTAGTCCAGTCCCATTTTGTTCTTTTTTTTTTTTTTTCAAAAGTGTCTTACATAGTTTTGAACCATTGCACTCTGAATTAAGTTTTCCTTGTTGCATACAAAGTTATTAGATTCAAGCAATATCCATTTATTAGCTCACAACTCAATAGGTCAGTAGTCCAGCATGGCATGGCTAGATTATCTGCTTAAAGCTGAAATCAATGGGTCAGCCTGGCTGAGTTCTCATTTGTAGTCTCTGAGGAAAAATCTGCTTCCAAGCTCATACTTGTTGCTAGAATTCACATCCTTGTGTTTACCATGACTAAGGTTCTAGTTTCTTTGCTTGTTGTGGTCTGGTGGTTGTTCTTAGCTCATAGTGGCTACTCACAGGTCCTTTCCTGTGAACCTTTCCAGTTTCAAGCCAGCGACGGTGTGTCGGTTCACCTCCTGTTTCAATTCTCTGCCTTCCCCTTGTGCTACAGCTAGAAAAAAACTTCTGCTTTTAAAATGCCCATATTATTAGATTGTATCCACCTTTTTGATTAACTCAAAGTCAACTGATTAGTCTCCTTAATTACATGTTCAAAATACCTTTTCCATGTACCATAATCACAGGCATGATATCTCATTATGTTCCTAGTCCCAGGAATTAGAGCAGGAAAAATTGAGGGGAATCTTTACAATTCTGCTTACCACACCCTCCATGTAAATTTTAGAAACAGATTGTCAAGAAAATCCTTGTGGTTTTTTTTTAATTGAATTGTACAGAATCTATAAAATGATTGTGGAAAATCAACCTCTTTATAATATTGAGTCATATAATTCATGAACATGGTACGTCTTTCCATTTGATTTTGTAGATATTTAGTGTGTTTAGACATTTAATAAATATTGATATTTCTGTTGTCAAAAGCAGTGCAATTGATATTTGTATATTGCTTTTGTGTAGGCTATTTTGCTAAGCTCTAATTATAATGATTTATATTTTATTTTGGACTTTCTATCTATATGATTTTTTTTATGTATGGGATAATGAGTCTATCATTTCTTACTTAATAATCCATACATATATTTTTTTCTTCTTTCATACTCACTATTTAATCCAAAACATGTTTCATAGAATTAGTGAGTTTTTTCTTGTCCCTGATTTAAAAGGAAACATTTTCAAAATTTCACCATTTAGAAGATATTTGCTGTAGATTTTTCACAGATACTCTGTTCCTACACCAGTGCTCTGTCACCAACTGGGTGTTCTACAAGTCCATCTAATTCTGACACTAACTACGCAGAGTTAACATCAGATCCCACAAGTTAAAGGACAAGGTCCCCGACAAGAAGGCTCTTGCTTCAGATGCCAGCCACGGGGTGGGTCCCAGGCTACCTGCACTGCTGCCTGGGCAACTACAAATTCAGGGGCTTTCCCCAATTCCCACGGTTTCCATAACTGCTAGATAACTCATAGAACTCAGGAAAATTACAATGACAATTTTATTAAGGGATATAAATGAACGATCAGATGAAGAGATAAATAAAGCAAGGTCTAGAAGGATCCCAAGCACAGGAATTCTGTCACCATGAAATTATCATGCACCATCCTCCTGGTACAATGATATGTTCACCAATCAGAAGCTCCCCAGAACTGCAGTTTCCAGGGTTTTTTATCTACGTCTCATTGTATAGGCACCATTGGTTAAATTATTGGCCACATGATTGAACTCAGTCTCCAACCCCTTGCCCATCAGTGGAAAGTTTTAGTTGGGCAATCATGTGATTGGTCTTTCTGGCAACCAGCTTCCCACCATAATGCAACTCCTTAGCATAACAAAGACATTCATATCACTCAGGAAATTCCAAGAGTTTTGAAGTTCTGTACCAGGAACCGGAGACAAATTCTATATATATATATATTTATGTATAATTTAATTAAATATATAATATAATTTAATACATATATATGATTTAATGTTATGTATATTTTAAATATTTATATTTAAAATTTGTAAATATTTTATTTATATATATATATATATATATATATCTTAACCATTCTTAAGTGTACACTTCATTAGTATTCACATTGGTATGCAACCAGTCTCCAGAAGTCTTTTCAACTTGCAAAACTGAAACTCTATACCCATAAACGACAACTCCCCATTCGTTCTCCTCCCAGCCCCTAGCAACCACCATTCTAGTTTCTGTCCCTGTGAATTTGTCTACTTTAGGTACCTTGTCTAGCCAGAATCATAAAATTCTACCTTTTTGTGACGAGTTTATTTAACTTAGCATAATAATGTCTCGTTTCATCCATGTGTTGCATGTGTCAGAATTTCCTTCCAGAAATATTTTTTTGTCATACTACATATAAGTTTTATGAAGTTGAAGAGATTTCCTTTTCTGCCTAGTTCACTAATAGTTTGAATTGTGAATGGACATTGAATTTTTAAAATGTTTATTCAGTACCTGTTCACATGATTATATTATTTTCTCCCTTAATTAATTAGCATGGTAAATTCACTGATAATTATTTCTCATTTAAAACCACCCTTGCATTCTTGGCATAAACCTAACTTGTTTGTGATATTATGTTTATACAATGTGCCCTTTGACTTATTTTCCTAAGAATTTTTAATCTATGTTCATTAATGATATTAGACTGTAATTTTTAGTTCTTGTATTGTTATTGCCTAGTTTTAGAATTAAGAATGTACTGATCATAGACTGAATTTGGTATTTTCATCTGTTCTCTCAAAGAGTTTAGATAATATTGTAATATTCTATTCCTACAAATCCTGGTAGAACTTATCTATAAAAATATCTGGACATGGTTTTTCCTCTTGGGAAGATTTTTAACCATTGATTCATTTTTTAAAAATGATTCCAAGGTAATTCTGTGTTTCTGGTACTTTTTCAACATTTATTTTTTAAAGTTATGTTTCTATGTAATTATGCTCTTCACCTAAGTTTTCAGATTTGTTGGCATTAAGTTGTTCAAGTATTCTCTGATTTTCATTCTAAATATCTGAAGCAGTTATATTCTGACCCCATTTTTATTCCTAACATTATTTATTGTTCTTTTTTCCTTCAGTCAGTATTTTCAAAGAAATAATTTTAGGTATTGTTGATCCTCTATTTTATGCTTGTTTCTATTTCATTAATTTTGTTGTTATATTTTCTATGTCCTTTCTACATATTGTGGGATTTTTCTGTTGATCTTTTTTCTAAGATAAATTAGATGATTAGTTTTTAAGTTTATCCTTCCTTCATTTATAACGTAAGAACTTGAGTCTATATATTTACCTTAGAATACCAGTTTCACTGTATTTCAAAAATTTTGATATAAAGAATTTTCATTATTGTTAAACACTATGTATTTTAATGTATGCATTGTGATTTTTTCTTTGACCCAAGAGATTTCACATATTTAAACATGTCCAAATGTAGAGTTATTTTATTAATCTTTTCATTTTGACTAAAAACTAGATTGCTATTTTATATTTCTCATCTCAAGTCTCTGTGCTGAATTACATGGTGATTTCTTTTGATATATCCTCCAACTCACTTATTTTTCCTCCAAGAATGTTTATTTAGCTGTTCAATCAATCCTTTAGCTTTCAATTTTAACAATCATTTTTTAATTTATGGAATACATTTATTATTCTTTTTTAGATCTGTATGGTCATTAATGATAATCATTTATTGCTTGATTATTCATTTCAGACATAATTATATTATCTATTTGATGTCTTCAATATATAAAGTCCATGTGGTATAAATCTGGTGTTTTTTGTTTTATTTAGCCTCACTTTCAATATAGAGGGTGTATGTTGGGGGTTTTGTGTGTGTGTGTGTGTGTATTTTGGGGATTTCTGTTTGTAGTTTTAACCTGTAGAAACCCTTAGGGTCTAAATACAGGATGTTTTCTTCCAGAGAGAGGATTTCTTTTACCAAAAATTAGTGGATGCTATGAGCCTATCAAGCTAAGACCACTTTAGCCCCCTAACAAGGTCCCTGGTTCAGGTGAGAATCTCAGGTATGGATCCTCCATGTGGCTGATTCCCTAAGATTTCCTTTCAGACACCAATGCCTATGTTTGCTTTTGATATCAGTGCAATTTCAGCTTTCTTTTTCTTTATTCTCTGTGCTCTGGTTTCAGCTCAAGAATTTTGTGGTTGCTGTTTTTACTTGTAGTACAGGTAGGTATGGATCACACTTAGGGATTTCCCTTGTTTTCTATATCCTGAACAACACATTATAAATTGTGTGTGTTTTCTTTTTGCCTGGATCTTGTTTTCTAGTGGTAATTTATGTTAGATTTTTCATGCAAGTCTATTATCAGAAATGGAAGTTCTTCTCAATTATATTTGTCTCTAGACATACTCTTTTATTCTTGCTTCTTTTCCTTATAGTAAAAAGGTTGCTTCTCAAATATTGGAGTTGTAAATCCCATTGATATCTATTTGTTGAGAGCTCTTGCTATTAAGTAAATTCTCCAGTTCTTTAATAACTAACTAGATCCCATTCCTCACCACATTTAGTCTCCTATGTATAAATTTTATCTCCAGTTACAGTAATGCTTCTCTAGAACTGCACTGTCTGATATGGTAACCACTAGTCACTTGTGGCTATCAGACACTTTAAATGTGGCTTGGTTTAAACTTACATATGAAGTTAGTGGAAAAAAACACATTGGATTTTTAATAGTACCAAAAAAAGGTAAAACATCTCATTGATAATTTTTATATTGATTACATGTTAAAATGATAATATTTTGGATATATTTAGTTAAATAAAATATTAATGGAACTATTTTTACCTGTTTGTTTTTATTTTTGTTCATGTGACAATTAGAAAATTAAAAATTACAAATGTGGCTTGCATTATATTTCTATTGGACAGTGCTGTTCTATAAGATGATCAATAAACACCTTCCAAAATCCAACATTTATTCTCTTTCTTTCTCTCTTCCTCTCTTGCTCTCTCTCTCTTTCTCTCTCTGTCCCTCCCTCCCTCCCTCTCTCTCTCTCTCTCTCTTTCTTTCTTCAGTTGAGAAGGGAATTTGTCAGAACATGATCTACCTTCTACATGAAAATTTACTACCTAAGTAAACTTGCGTCCTAGAGCTTTTACAACCTTCTATACTCTGTCATTCAAGTCAGGTCTACTATTTATTTTTTTAAATTTGTATTCCTTTTTCTCTGCAACTAATTAAATGTCAAGCCTAACTCCGAATTAGGTTTTACAAAGGTTTTCTAAACTTGAAAAATAATTTCTCAAAGTTTCCTTCTATCGATACCAACACTCTCTCAACATAACATAGAAGAAAATGCAGAGAGGATTAGGGGGCATTTCAGAAAACCAAGGGATGGAATGGGCAAGGCATTGGAGTGTAGGCTTGCATGGTAAAATACAGGACACACAGGTAAATGAGAATTTCAGGTAAACAATGAATAATTCCTATTTTATTTTTTATAATTTTATTATTTTATTATCATTTATAAACAACAAATAAATAAGGCACAGGGCACACTTAAACTAAGAATAATTTGTATTTGCTACTTATCTCAAATTAAGATTTCAGTATCCTATAGTTTCATTTGCTGAATCTATTAATCCTATTGGGATGAAAACTGTATTGCTGGCTTCCTGGTGGGTGGGACAGGGGAAGTGTTTGGATTTCAAGTGCAGAGAATTGAGGTATCATATTCTTTATTTTCTAGCATACAATGATCATTGTTCTATGAAAGGCCCACCTCGTGTTTCTTTCATTCATTCATTTAATTCAATTTTTACTGATTCCCCAATCTTATTTCCATCCCCCATCATCATTCTAAGTTATTTGAAATGGTCCTGTATTTGGTTTACTTTTTAAATAAGGCCCCTCCTCCTTCAGCCCCTGTCCCTTCGTTCAAGTCCATAAGGCCTCCTGTAATAACTCTATTTAATTGCAGACAGCCTCCCCCAGTAGTCTCAGCCTCTACTTACCCCATTTTTACTTCTTTTCGTAACATTTATCACTCGTTGCTTGTTTATTTGACTGTTGTTAATAATTTGTCTCTCGTCAGCTACACTGTGCAATTCATGAGGGCAGGGATCTTTGTGTTTTTCACTGACATATCAAGCACCTAGAACCATCCCTGTCACACTGTAGGTGGTCAACACAGTATAAACTACAATAAACAAAAGCCTTGTTGCTTTCTCTTCCCATATTTACGTTTTATATGAATGCTTTTCTGTTTTGAACCTCCTTCTATTTGTTTTTTAATGGGTATTATGTTTTTAGGTAGATGCCTGTCTTGGGCTTATTTGATCTCTGCATCTATCTGTCTTCTGCAAAGTGTTCTATCACATATATCTACCACATTTTGCTTTCTCTACTCCCAATGATGGACATTAAGATTGCTTCCTTGTCTCTCTCCTCTGTGTTACATAGTATTGCTTTTAACTTCCTCTTTTAACATTTTTTTTATCATTGTCTTAAAAACCATTATGTTCCCTTTTTAGGAAAAAGTGCTATGAGGGAAGGAGCTATCACTCACAGTTCTTCTATTCCTTTGCTGGGTTTCTGCTCTAGACATTTTGTTATTGATAGCATCTGCCTGTAAACACTGGAGACTTCCATTTGTTAAACACCTTGACATCTCAAATTAAGAAAAACAACTTAGACTTAAATTACAGATAGTAGTTAGGAGCACCTATGTTATCTCTCGTAATATATAGCCTTGCTTGGGGACAGGGAGTAGATGGTAGGTGAGAATATTTCAGTATCAGAATAATGCTTGTTTAGCTGAGTAGGAAAATTACTAGTTTTTTAAATACATTCTAAGTTAAGGTGAATATCAGCATTGAAATGGAGAGGGAGTATGGTTTAAAATTTTTCTGTCGCGTCTAATATACTGTTAATATGTTTTTAACTTGAGACTTTTATGTGGTTACTTATAACATATACTATAATTATGATATAATTATAACTCTATCCTCTCCAATAAATAAGCCACCATGCTCCATATACTATTTTTAAAAAAATAGGTCTATAATACTTATTTATCACTTTAAACTTAATCATATGCTGTCTTATATCATTACACTATTTTTTTTTTTTTTTTGGTGAGGAAGATCAGCCCTATGCCAACATCTGCCAATCCTCCTCTTTTATTTTTGCTGAGGAAGACTGGCCCTGGGCTAACATCCATGCCCATCCTCGTCCACTTTATATGGGACGCTGCCACAGCATGGCTTGCCAAGTGGTGCGTCGGTGGGCGCCTGGGATCCGAACCAGCGAACCTCGGGCCGCTGCAGCAGAGCGTGTACACTTAATCGCTTGTGCCTACTGGGCCAGCCCCTACACTATTTTTAAATAACTGTATTTGATCAAAGAGCAATGACTTGAACCTTTTACTTTTTTCTACTCACCATAGCTCGCTACACCTTACCAAACATCTAGTAGGCACTTAAGAGGCTTATTTAACTGACCTGCATTGTTATTAACTAAAATAAAGGGAGCATAGAGTTTGGAGTCAGAGATTTGAATTTGAATCACGACTCTTCTGGTGAAAAGTCGTGTGACCTTAGATAAGTTGCCTGACCCACTTCAGTTTTACTTTTATTTTTTATAAAATTATTTCTCTAAATAATAGTAGATACTTCAATGGGTCATTGTAAGGAATCAATTTTATTATATTATACATTTAAAGGTCTTAGCACAAGCACTGGTATATGATAAGCCCTCAGTAAAGTTTAGATACTATTACTAATACTAACAATTTTTGTCTCTTTTGAATTCAGAGACTTACTAAAGAAGACAGGGCTAAACACTTGGAAGCATCTCATGTCTCTCTCCTTTTTTTGCCTTCTAAAGGATAATTCTTTTTCTGTGTCTGAGAGAAGTAGTGAGTCACAAGTATTACCAATATATTAATCACTTATTATAAAACATTACTGAACATCACATTGCATTTACTTTCTTCAGCAATATTTTACATATTTAATGTGGATAAACAACAAGGCACATGACTCTCCTTATTTAATGAAATTTAGTAATATTTGAGTCTGCAATTATGATTGATACCCTAGGAATGGGATGGATGACTATACAGCTTTATGGCATTTAAGTGAAAAGAAAAAACAAAGTGAAATATTTTTTAAAAAAGGGGGTTGAGGTTATCTACATGCATGTTTAGGTAGAGAAATACATAGAATGACTAAATAAAATGTACAACTACAAAATTGTTTAAGACAATGTGCGAGTTTTTTTATTCAGCTTTTCTAAAATCTCCATTTGCCAATTTTACTATATTTGAGCTAAATAATCGAAATTTTGGCACCATTTATAAAAGAATATGTATTGAAACAGTTCCTTCAATGTTAACTATAAGAACTGTGTGTGTTTCTAGTCTTATTTGGAGACATTTTTTTTCTGTAATGAATAAGTTGAATATATAGCAACATTCCACTTTTCTGCAGAAATGAAACAAAATTCCCTAGTGTACATGTTCTGTTTCATTCCCATAGGATGGTGAATATGCATGTGCTTATATTTATAAAGTAGATTATATGCCTAAAGGTATAATAGCCCCTTGTTTGTAGTTGTTGTTTTCTCTAAGGAATTAAACATGTTTCATATTGACTTCGGAGAAAAGAAAAACAAGTACTCACTCTTGACTCACCATACTACTCCAGGAATATTGCCTTATTTTCAATCTTTTTTTTCCCTCAAAAGCCTATAATAGATAGTAAGAGATCTAAAGTAGGAGAGAGACAGCGACAGAGAAAAAAGGAGAGCATCTAACACAAACGTTAATTCATTTGGTCAAAATCTTTAAGTTCCCAAATCACCAAGTAAACATCAAAACCTTGCTAGGATCCTAGTCTTCTAGATCACAGCTACCTCTGATAAGATAAAAGATCAGTTAGATTTTACATATGTTTAAAGAAATTAAATTTTCAAAAGATCAGTATTTTCTATTTGGAGAAATAGATATGAGATTAAAACATATTTCATGGCTTAGTTCTTTGGGCTCTTAAATTTTATGTACCATCCTAATTAGGATGGGCATTTCAAGTGAGTACTCTGGTAGAAATGAATTTTGTTAGTAAGTCCATCTACACACTTCTCCCTTGTCACCAAGGGCATGCCTTTGCAAGGTCACAACAAAACTAACTGTTCCACGTGGTCATTAAATACATGACATTTGTAACCATGACAATGTCAGCCTGAGATAGTGAATAATCTAAATTAGTATTTTCCCTATACTGAGGAGAAACCAAGGATCGAGAGATGAAATGGTTTGTAAAATGGTGTATATCATACTGGTTAACAGTATCCACTGGAGATTTGTGATCCTTTTTTAAACCTGAGCTCTAACACCTACTAACTGTGTAATCTTGGGCAAGTTGACTAACCTTTTTAAGCCTCATTTGCCTTATATATTACATGGAGCTAATAATAGTATTTAGCAGCTTATTTTATACCGAAGATTACAGTGGAATTTAAGAGAGAGACCATGTCAAGGGATTTTATTAGAAATTTGAAGGTTTGAAGGTTGTCAGGAATCTCTCTTTTTCCATTTGGAACCATCGTAGAATTTCTCTGTTTTATGGGCCACTTACGGTTCCGTTTCTACCTTCTGCTTCACCATTGGTCAATTGAAACTGTGCTGTGGGAAAATATGAGAAGTGCTAAAGCATCATGGTTAAGTACTCAGACTCGAGGCCAGACTGCTGAGGCCTGAATTTCTGTTCCGCTGTGTGGCTTTGAGTAGTCTTTGAATTTCTCTGTGACTCAATGTCCTCATCTGTAAAATAAAAGTAATCATAAAGCTTGCCTCATGGGATTAAGTGAATTAACATACATAAAGCACTAAGAACAGTAGCAGGCACACAGCAAATGGTCTATGAGTGTTAGTAGTTACTTGCTGACATACTAAAAAAGAAATCTGTGAATTGTCTTCTTTAGCTTTTCTAAAATCTCTATTTGCCAGTTCTACTATATAGGACATAAATAACTGGAACATTCTTTCCAAAAAAACAAAAAGGTGTTTACACATCATGTTTCTTTTTTTGTTTTAACAAATACCCATCAATTTTAATTTTGAAGTAATATACAAAAATGACAATTTCCATCAGTTTTTCTCTAATTCATTTTGATAAAATAATCTAACAGAAATAATTCTTATTATAAGTTTTGCTAAATTTTTCTGAACACTATTCAAGATAGTAATCATAATGCCCCCATCGCTCCATCAAAAATAAATGACACAATCAAATATGTAATTACAATTATAAAGGCATAAGTAAACATTGTCACAAGCACTCAGATTCTCAAAGTGAAGTTTGTGAGAATGATAAATGTGTCCATTTCCATCAATGTACTTGATGAAATCCTGCCACTTTAAGCCAAATCTGGTTTTGCTATTAATGAAGTAAATTATACATTTCTGCACATTTTCATCCAAATTAAGTATATTAATCTTGTACAGATATAATTTCTCTAAAGTAGAAATTCTACTCACATATTTCCTCACCAAGTGTTTCAGTTCACTTCTGTGCAGCAAGGAAGAAAACAAGATTTTTATGTCATGGTAAATGAATAAACATTCTTTCTATTTATTAGAGTGGATATAATAGAATAATTATGTATTCATGGTGGTCAGTTTTCTATAAATATTGGAATCCAGTAATTACTATAAAACTGCCTGTTATTTGCTCATTTGGAAGACTTAAAGGAACTGAATATGCATGCACTACTTCTATAAGTCAAAAAATATACTGTTTGTTTTGCTCTTTGGTTTTGCTACAGGCATATTTTGTGCTTTTTAACATTGATCTGCTACCTTCATCATCTTGAGCTAGGCAGAGATTGAAGTAGACTGTTAATGCAGGTACAATTTATTTATGATAGTTCTTCTCTTCCCAGACAGTATGACTAGACCTTTCTTTCCTTTCTTCTTTCTGCTCTTGAGGGCACTGGCAGAACCAAACAAAAACTTACCTGCTCTTTATCTTCCACTGTTCTAATTTTGTTCTCTCTTTTCCAATGTTATCACTAGCTAATCTGAGAATAAATAATGTATAGAACTATTAATGAAATAAATTTCTCCTGCTCATGTTTTTCCAGGGCCTGCATCACATTGGTTGAATGGATTTCTGGGGGTAAACCTTGGTTGTCTTCTCTCTCCATTTGATCCTCCAACTCATTTTGACAAAGAGGATCTAATATTAAAAAAAAAATGCAGATTTCTGTAATGATAACATATCATGTAGAACAGGAGCCATCTGTTAGCCCTCAAATTTACCCAGGTTGGTTCTATGTCTACTCACTTTGTTTACTTAAAAGATAGGCTGTGATTTCAGAGGAATTGAATCTTCATTTTAGAAATCTAAGAGAGGAACCTTTTCTGAACTCACATCCCTAGTTAGCATCACATCAGCTTACAAAGCATTTCTAGAAATAAATTGCTATGGAATTTAGAATTGCATAAGAGTAATACTATAATTATAGAAAGCTGAATATATAATATAGTTTATTCAAAAATTTGCTGAATAAAAAGATGGAAATGCTCAAAGTTAAAAAAAACAGTAGCACTTGGCGCATTCAGCTAATCTTATTGGTGTGTATGTTAGCATTGAGTCAGATCCTCTAAGTTCAAGAGCTACATTAGATTTTTTTTCTTCTGTTTGGATGCAGGACTCAGAATCACTCCTTTAGTCAGAGTTTCCCACAAATCCTCTGATAATTGACTAGAGTAGTACAAAACACCAAAACAAAAGTCCACATAGTCCCTCTACAATAAGAATTCGCAGGAATCAAAAATAGATGGGAAGAAAAAAAAATAAAATAAAATAAAAAAGAGTTATCCACTTAAAAAAAAAAATAGATGGGAAGGACATGGAAATTTTTTTTCTCTAGTGCACATTTCTGTCTTTCTTTCTTTTATTGTGGTAAAAACATGAGAGCTAACCTCAACAAATTCTTAAGTGCACATTACAGTATTGATGTCTTTAGGCACAATGTTGTACAGCAGATCGCTAAAACTTGTTCATTTTGCATAACTGAAACTTGATGTCCATTGAGCAACTCCCCATTTCCTCTTTCCCTCATTCCCTGGCAACCACCATTTTACTCTCTGTTTTTGAGTTTGGCTATTTTAGATACCTCATAGAAGTGGAATCATTCAGTATTTGTCCATCTGTGACTGTCTTGTTTCACTCAGCATAATATCCTCCAGGTTCCGTGTTGTCACATATGGAAGGATTCCCTACTAATATTCCATTGTGTGTGTGTGTGTGTGTGTGTTTGTGTGTGTTTATATATGTATATATGTACACACTAGATTTTCTTTATCCATTCATCCACTGATGGACATTTAGGTTGTTTCCATATCTTGGCTTTTGTGAATAATGCTGCAATGAATGTGGGAGCGCAATTATCTCTTTGACATCCTGATTTCAATTTTTTTTGAGCTATACCCAGAAGTGAGATTGCTGGATCATATGGTAGTTCTATTTTTAATTTTTGGAGAAACCTCCGTACTGTTTTCCATAGTAGCTGTACCAATTTACTTCCTCATAAGTAGTGCACAAGAGTTCCGTTTTCTTCACATCCTCACCAACACTTACTAGCTCTTGTCTTTTTGATAATAGCCAGAGTAACAGGTGTGAGGTGATATCTCATTGTGGTTATTACTTGAATTTTCCTGATGGCTAGTGATGCTGAGCATCTTTCATATACCTTTCATATAAAAAAAAAAGTCATTTGTGTGTCTTCTTTGGAGAAATGTCTATTCAAGCCCATCTTTAAATCAGGCTACTGTATTTGGTTTTTTGCTATTGAGTTGTAGGAATTCCTTTTTATATTTTAGATATTAACCTCTTATTGGATATATAGTTGGCAAATATTTTCTCCCCTTCTGTAGGTTGCATTTTTACTTTGTTGATTGTTTCCTTTGCCATGACAATTTTAAGTAGCTTACAAATGAACTACTAGTCGGGAGATCCGACCACAGTGATTCCTAATACAGTAAACTGTTGTCTGGTTACTAAATGATCATTTTAAAAGCAGAGAAGATTGATCACCATGAATGTAACAATGTTGGATATTTCATCTTGCCCTTTTATTAACTAGCATTCTATGAATGCTCTCTGACTGAGGAGCAGATGAAAAACATTGAGGGTGTATCGCCTATGAAAACTAAATCTAATATGAAACATGCCCACACTCAGTGGGTCAGGAAAGTAATATGTCCATGTTTGGAATAAGACCTTTGGTGGAAAACACAGCTAATTCTCATTTAATAGTTTAAGAATGGTCAATAATAATGATAATGATAATAATAGAAATCCTGATCATTCTCTTCTAGAAGGGTTTGGCATTTATTAGCATGTTATCATTCATATGTAATTTTCTTTATAGATTGTGTCTTTCCATGCAGTTATAATGAATGCAAACAATACTCACAGAGCAAATAACTGAAATTTCATTAAGCTTCATACAATTACCAATATGGTCATCTCACAAACTTGCTCATAATCTTTTAAAAAATTTTATATTCAAACAAACATAATTTTACAATAAAGCATAGTTTATTTCTAATTTATATATTTTTTTAAAATATATAATATTTTAATAAAATATAGAGGAAAGATGCATTATATAAAACATAGAGGGCAGAAAAGGTTTCCATACTTTTACCTTTGAATCAGTTCCCATGAATTTGTTGCCTTAGGAAGCAATATTGCTGTGGGGTCTTCAGCTTTTTCCAAGACACTGTTTATACCATAGTTCTAAGATTATTTATAAAGGACAAAAATTCATCTTTTACTCATAAACATTTGGAATGAAGTAACTTTATTTAAATATAGAGAATGAACTCTGATTTTTTTTAAAAAGTAGCTTTTTGGGGGCTTATGGAACCTCATTATGGTCAGAATCCATTGATATGGATAGAAATTCAATGGGAAAAGATTCTGAGTGAATATAATATTTAACACAGCCATTGTATGTAAAGATTGATATGTTTCCACTTCCTTAAAGCAAACAGCTCTCTCAAACCTCGAGGCATATAATTAAGTAAAATCAATGACCATAGAGTCACCCTCTATAATGAATAAATTATAATGTTAAATTGCCATTTGTTCATTCAATAACTACTTATTGAATGTCAACAATTGACAGTCATTATGTTCTGTGTTATAAATGTAGCACTAAAATAGGATGATGCATTGAGAAAACCAGGTTTTGTAGTGTTTAAGATAGTACAATTGGAGTAACCTTTCTTTAAGAACACTAATACAAAATCAGGTTTAAAAAAGTCAACGTTTATTTAGAATGAGAAAAGAAATTTCAAGTTACATATTTAAAACTCTGACCATCATCACAAACATCAAATTATAAAATCAAAAAGAAACCTTAACATTTTATATTAGATAACTTTATAATATTCTTTATCTATATTTTGACTAAATACTATATGAGTGCCTCTTCACATAACAAAGATTTGTAATTTTTCTCTGTAGGAGTAATAAAAACGTAATTTATTTTTTCTTCTAATGGGGGTGATTAATTTTTTTTTTCTTATTGAAGTTTAAAAAGCTCATTTCAACATCACAACTTGCTGTAGGGAATGCCATGTAAATATTTAGGGTGTTATCAAATACGAGAAAACCTTTCATATTTAAGATGCAAGATTTAGAATAATTTTCCCAGGCTGCCTTCTGGCTTTTTATATTTCAAACTTTGTTCCTTTCCACCACCCACATACTTCAGGTGCCAGATTCATGTAGGACATGTTTATTTCAGCATACAACATGTAGCCCTTTACTTTCAAGTCACAATGACACAACACTCTGTAGGGGTATTACAGGATGTCATTTCCTCACAGGGACAATTAGGAATAAATTTACAATTATAGAAGTAACACCAAACCATATAAATAAATTCCACTAAACCGAACTAAATGTATCCTCTATACAACTTTGCCGTGAGTGCATTTCCAAGATGCCTTTGGTCCCTCCGAGCTATACCACATTACTATAAAAATGAGAGCTGGAAAGTCAGAGTAAAAAAAGATATAGAAGAAAATAGATATAGATATAGAAGAAATACTTCTATGAAGAAGGGTGGAATGCCATACAATTATGTAGTAAAAGCACCAAATCTAGTCCTGTAGGTCAGAGAAAATTTCCCTAAGTGGTACTTGAAGCTAAAACCTGGATGAGAAATTCTCAGTAACCAAGAGATGGTGGTGGGGAAAGACATGGAGATGATTCCAGGCATAAGGAAGAAAATGCACAAAGACTTTGAAGCAGGAATATACTATGATGAGTTGAGAAACTGAAAGGAAATTCAGTATGGCTAGAGCTCAGAAAGTGAGAATAAAACGGTCACCTGGAACAAGGTTTTGGAGAAAAGGAGGGGCCAGATCCTGTTTGGTCTGGGTAGACCACATTAAGGTTGGGGCTTTTTTCTAAAGAAAAGGGGAAGCCATTAAGAGTTGACGTTATAAGGTTTGTGTCCATACCAGAATACTCTGAATACAGTGTGAAACATGGATTGGAGTGGGGAGGCACAAGTTGATGCAAGGTTTCCACTAGGAAACTATTGTCCTCAATTAGAAAGAAATTGGCCCAAGGTGAAGAGTAGTAGTGGTAGAAATAATGTTGTTTTGTTCATTCATTCTCAGCAGCTATACTGAACTTAATTAAATTTCATATCTATTATTTTTCCTTTTTAAGTTTGGTAGGCATTGATTTCTAATTGATATAAAACTAGTAAAAATTACTGAAATATTTGAAGTTCATGTTTTTTAACTATTAAAATATTATTATAGAATTTTGGCTTGAAATTTGGGGTCAAACTCTGCATTGTCCAATTTCATAAAAAGATCTAGGATTTAAAATCTAGGTAACACATCAAGAACTGTTGATTCCTCCAAGTTTGTTCTGGGAGGATAGAGTGTAAATGTTGGCTATTTGCTGTTGTAGACCACAATGAGTTAGATCTTTGGAAGGGGAATAGTCAAAATTTATGCAACATAGAATTCCTAAATGTTTGGTACCTAGGGTGCTTGATCTAGAAGTGTAGTAAAAAGACACATATCAGTTGTTATAATTAATTAGGTTTCCTCATGCTAAATTCATCTATTTCTATCTTCCTTTTTTTCTCTTTACACTTGCCCATTGTTATACTATTTTCATTATAATAATTTATTTTCTCACATGTGGTCTTAAAAGAGAGGTGATTCTTTTCAACTCAGGCTACAAAGAAGACATTTTCTGGAACTAAATCAAACTACATTTGAAACATCTTTGGCGCTCATGAATGTCATTTTTCATTTGTTCTATTTCTGTTATCTCTGCATGAAGCTCTAAAATGCAAGTTTGTAAATGGCATTAAAGTATACACATTTTCCTGGAATTCTTACAGTTTCCAATCCAATAGTAGTGCCAAAAAATGAGAGACGTCCAAGACTCTTGGTTTATATGTGATCCCACTGATGTTGACAGAAAGTTCTCTTCGAGAAAGTCTTAATAAGCATTCAAATTTGTTGATAATTAAAGTGTCCTGGGCTGGAGTAGTGCTGGGCCACCTGGCAATATGCAGAGGATTTAATTTTGTTACCTCAAGGAGATTTGCTCTGTCCTTGTATCCCTGCCTCAACATTACATTTTTATTCTCTTCTGAAAAGCGCTATGTCAGAAAATACCATGAAATTCAAGAACTGGTTTGACCTTCTGAATTGCAAAAGGTCGTGGTAGGTGTAAAGATACCAGGAATATTACAGACCAGCGATATCTCACCTTTAGTGAGGTCCTTTACATTTATAAGACTTCTGTCTGTTGTCTTGGCTACAACACATAAGATAATATTGAAAAGATAACACTAATGCATAACTATAATATAATACTTATAATAACAGTACCTGCTAAGCAATTTACATATATTATCTTGCCAGAACCTCTGAAATAGATGTAAGTGTTGTCTCCATTTTAAGGTGAAAACTGAGGTCTTGGAAAGCAATGGAAGATTTATCATTAGGTCACTTTAAGGGTGCTAAGGGAAATTATATTACATGACAAGCAACGGTGTCACAAAAATCATCCTCTTCCGTCTGCTTCTTCTGAAGGCCCGTTCATTCCAGCAGTTGCTATGCAAGAATTTGTTTCCTCTCGCTTTCACTCATCCTATATTCATTTTCTTTATGAATTCTTTTTTTTTTTTGTGAGGAAGATTGGCCGTGAGCTAACATCTGTTGCCAATCGTACTCGTTTTCTTTTTTCTCCCCGAAGCTCCAGTACATAGTATATCCTAGTTGTACGTCCTACTAGTTCCTCTATATGGGAAGCCGCCTCAGCATGGCTTGATGAGCAGTGAGTAGGTCCGCACGCAGGATCCGAACTGGTGAACCCCAGGCCACCAAGTGGAATGTGCAAACATAACTGCTAAGCCACCGGACTGGCCCCCCATCCTATATTCATTTTAATGTGTATCTATAATATGTAGATCATATTTGATTTTCTTTTTTTAATTCACTTTAAAAAAAACTATATGCCTTTTCAAGCTTATCATTATCAAGTCAATGGAATTTGGGTCATTTCCACTTTTTGCCTATTATGAATATTACTGCTGTGAAAATTCATGTACAAGGTTTGTATGGACATACATTTTCAATTATCTTGAGTATATACCTAGGAGTGTAAGATTTGATATGGGTTATGTGGTAACTCTGACTTTTTGAGGAACTGCTAAGCTGTTTTCCAAAGCAACTGCACCATTTTACATTGCCACCAGCAATGGTAAACAAAATATGGTATATCCATACAATGGAAAATATTTAGCCATAAAAAGAATGAAATGTTGATCCATGCTACATCATGGATGATACTTGAAACGCTTCTTAAGTAAAAGAAGCCAGACA
Organism: Ceratotherium simum simum; assembly: GCF_057802395.1. Taxonomy (NCBI): domain Eukaryota; kingdom Metazoa; phylum Chordata; class Mammalia; order Perissodactyla; family Rhinocerotidae; genus Ceratotherium; species Ceratotherium simum. The sequence continues at coordinate 13,821,179 of NC_141903.1, read as the reverse complement.
CAAGTGGTCACATATTAGATGATTCAATTTATATGACATTTCCAGAATAGGCATATCCATAGAGAGAGAAACTAGATTAGTGGTTCCCAGCGGCTGGGGGAAGGAGGAATGAGAAGTGACTTCTAATGGGTATGGGGCTTTTTATGGGGTGGTGAAAATGTTCTGGACATAGGTAATGATGATTGGTTCCACAATATTGTAAATGTACTAAAACCACTGACATATACACTTTAAAAGGTAACTTTTATAGTATGAAATACATCTCAATAAAAAAACCAAATAAGCTCCTAATTCTAAAATGATGATGATAATCACAACAACTGTAATTATTGTGGAGGTTGGGGAAAGGAGAGAAAAGAGAGGGAAAAGGGAAATGCAATGAATATTTATGCTTTAGTGTGTTTTCCTGACACATCTATGTTTCCTATTCTGATTAATGGTCCTGCCATTCACTAAGTTACTCAAATTAGAAATCTCAAAATGATGATTGGTCCTTCTCTCACTCAATGTTTACATATTTTCACAAAGTTTAGTGTCTCTAATTTCTTTTATTTTTTTTAATAATCACTGTCCTCATTTTCACCTCCACTGGTATTGCCATTTAAAGTAGCTCACTCTTATTAATCATGGCAGCATTTTCCTAATGATGCCCGTCTCTCCTATTTCCAAGCTCTTCTGTATTCGAATCTATTCTACAAGCTGCCTTTATTGTTACCTTCCCACAGTACGAGTCTGGACATGTGGTTCTTCCAGTGATGGCATTAATGATAACCACCATGATACAATGAACCCCTCACATATTTACTTCAATCTACATGTCTAGTCTCATTTTTAAACCTCTTGTTCTTGCTCTCCCTACCTTCACACACCTATTTATACAGGACCCTGTGCTTTATATTCTCTTTCACACTGCTTTACTTTTGATCATGTTGTTCCTTTTGACTGCCATTCTCTTCTTATTTGTATTAATTAGTACTCTTAGAGATACAAGGGAGAGAAACACATCTCAGAATAGTTTTAAAAAATATGTATTTATTGGGAAGGCCAAGTATAGAGAGGATTTTAGGCAGAGTTGTATGCAGGGACTGAAACAGTGCCTTCAGTGCTCTCCTCGTCCCTTGTTTCTGCTTTCAACTGAAGATGTGTATGAAGGTAGGAAGGTAGATAGACAAGCATGTTTACAACTCTACAATGTTAAGATCTCAAGGGTAATTGAGGAGGAGAGGGAGAAACGTTTGCCAGGGTTTGAACCACATGCTCCTCAGTAAATAAATCCCTTTGGCAAGAGGGGTAGTATTCTGAGAGGTTAGTCCAGGTCACATGGCCACTCCTTCAACATGGTATTCAAGTATCATGAATGACAGAATGGCAGGCCTGCTAAGATCAAATGAAACGAGAGAGAGATGATTTCCTAACAGAAAACAACATCAAGTATACACTTTCCTATTTTTAGCTTTTATAATTAGGCTTATGACCCAGTGTGAATTAGTTTTTGTAAAGGATGTGTAGTAGGATTTGAGGATTTTTTTTTGCACATGAATATCCAATTGTTGCAGTACCTTTTGGTGAAAGTACTTTCTTTTCTTGATTGGATTGCTGTCCTCTTTGTCAAAAATCAAATGAGAATAAACATGTGGGGGCTCTATATACTGAGCTATTTATCATTCCTTAATTGTTTCAGTTACTGAAGCTTTGTAATAAGTTTTGCAGGCAGGTCATTTGTTCTTCATTTTTTCTTTCTTTCTTTTTTTTGCTCAGGAAGATTCGCTCTAACATCTGTTGCCAATCTTCCTCTTTTTGTTTTCTTTTGCTTGAGGAAGATTCGCCCTGATCTGACATCTGTGCCAATCTTCCTCTATTTTGTATGTAGGTCACCACCACAGCATGGCTGACAAGTGGTGTAGGTCCGCACCTGGGATCCGAACCCGAGAACCCAGGCTGCTGAAGTGGAGTGTGCCGAACTTATCCACTACACCATGGGGCGGGCCCATTGTTCTTCTTTTTTGAAGATTAGCCCTGAGCTGACACCTGTTGCCAATCCTCCTCTTTTTTGTGAGGAAAGTTGGCCCAGGGCTAACATCCATGCCCATCTTCCTCTACTTTATATGGGACACCACCACAGCATGATGAGTGGTGCATAGGTCCACACCCAGGATCCAAACCTGCGAACCACAGGCCACCGAAGCGGAGTGTGCGACCTTAACCACTACTCCACCGGGCTAGCCCCTGTTCTTCATTTTTAATACTGCTTTTGACATTCTGGTTACATCGAATTTCTATATGAATTTTACAAGTAACCGATCAACTTCTACGAAAAAGATTGCTGGGATTATGATTGAAATTGTTTGAATCTATAGAATAATTTAGAGAGAACTGAGACCTTAACAATATTGTCTTCTAATCCATAAAGGTGGTATATCTCTCCATTAATTAGTTCTTTTTAAATTTCTCTCACCAATGTTCTGAGTTTTCACTCTAGAAATCTTGCATATATTTGTTAAATTTAGTCCTAAGCATTTTATTTTCTGATGCTAACATAAATAGAATACCTTTTGAATTTCATTTTCTAATACTATGCTATTCATATAGTAAAATATAATTGATTTCTTAGGTTAAACTTACATACTGTGACTTTGCTAAGTTCACTTATTAGTTCTAGAAGATATGTTGTAGATTCCTTAAGATTTTTTATATAAACAATCATTTTATGTGTATAGAGAGACAAATTTGCTGCTTCTTTATACTATTTATTTATTTGCTTTATTACAATATCTAGACACTCCAGTACAAAGTTGAATAGAAAGTATGACACTGGGCACCCTGGCTTGTTTCCAATCTTAGGATGAAATTGTTCAATATTTAATCATTAAATATGTAAGCAGTAGGATTTTTGGAGATGCTCTTTTTCAGACTGTGGAAATATATTTTTCTAGTTTTCACTTTGTTTTATTTTTTTATCATAAATTGAATTGAATATTTCTAATACTTGGTTTGCATGTATTGAAATGATCCTACAGTTTGTCTCAATTCTTTTAATATGCTTAATTACACTGAGTAATTTTTAAATGTTAAATTAACCATGCACTCTTTGGATAAACACCAATTGGAAATGAAGTATTGTACTTATATATTGCTGGATGTTATTTGATAATGTTTTGTTTATAGGACATATTAGTCTCTGACTATCTTTCCTTTAAAAAAAAAAATCTGTGTCATGTTTTGGTATTTGGATTAGGCTGTATCTGAAGAATGAATTGAGAAGTGTTCCTTGTTCTATTTTCTGAAAGAGTTTGTATAAGCCTGGTAACTTTTAAAATATTTTTTTCATTAAATATTTGATACAATTGAACAGTAAAATCATCTGGGTTTGGACTTTTCTTTGTAGGAAGTTTTTGATAAAAGTTCAATTGATGTAATAGATATAGGACATAAAATCTCTGTATTATCTTGTTTGTTTTAGTACATTGTGTTTTTCAAAAAATGTGTAAATTTTATGTAAGTGGTCAAACTTCTTGGTGTAAAATTGCTTATTCTTTTTAACATCTGTAGAATCTCTAGTGATAACCCTTCTTTCATTTCCAACATTGGTAATTCATGTTCTCTCTCTTCTTTCTTCTTCATTCTTGCTTGGTGTTTATCAAATGCATTGATCTTTTCAATCAACCAAGATTGAGTTTTAAAATTTTCTCTGTTGCTTGCTGTATTTAATTTAATTGATTTTTGTTCTTTCTTTTTTACTCTTTTACACACTTTGGCCTTACATTATTTTTCTATTTTAATTTTATTAAGAATTAACTTTTTTGATTTTGGGCTTTCTTTTAGTTTCTAATATTAGCATTTAATATTAGCATTTAATGCTATAAATTTCCCTTTAAGTACTGCTTTAGCTGCATCACACACACATAATTTGATATATTTTTGTAATCATTCAGTAAGATATATTTTCTAATTACCCATGTGATTTATTATTTGATCAATGGCTTATTTAAAAATGTGTTCTTTAATTTCCAAATATTTGGGGTTTATTTTTGAAGACATCTTATTATTATTTATTTCTAATTTAATTGTACTATTGCCACAGAACATATATGTGTGATTTCAATTCTGTTAAACTTAATGAGTATGTTTTATTGCCCCTGCAAAAATCTGTCTTGATTATTGTTTCCTTTGTACTCGAAAAGAATGTACATCTTGGTATTCATGGGTGAAGTGTTCTACAAATGTCCATTAAGTCTAGTAGCTTGATAGCATTACTCAAATCTATCTCTCTTGTCTTTTTGTCTAAAAAAGACAAAAGGGCTGTTAATATCCATAACTATGACTGTGGAATTATCTATTTCTTTAATTTTGTCAATATTTGCTTTATGTATTTTGAAGGTCTATTATTAGTCAAATACAAATTTATATTATATCTTCTTGGAGAATTGACTATTTGTCCAGGTAAAATCTTTCTGTGTGTGTGTATATATAGGTATGTATGTATATATATATACATATATATATATATATATATATATAATTGGTCATAGTATTTTGCTTGAACCATTGGAAATATTCATATAACTCTGTGACTTTCTTATGCTTCCCATTTGCTTTTTTTTCCCCCTGGCAAGTTTCCATATGACTGTATATTTATAAAATTAAAGTTTCTCTTTTATAGGTAGTGTGCACTTAGACCTTGATTTTTTGTGTCTCATTAAAATCTGACTTTCAATTGCAATGTTTGTTTTATTAGCATATGCCATTTTTTATGTAGATGAGATTTTACATTTCTGTTTTACCTTTTATATTTGTTTACAGTTTAAATTATGTATTTGTTTTACATTTTTTATTTTTACATTTTTAATTTATTTTATATTTTTCTGGTTTCTCCTCTCTCCTTGTTTCTTTGTTCTTCTTTATGTTATTTTGGTCTAACTAAATATTTATTTTAGAATTTTATTTTGATAAATTTGATAAATTTATCTTTGCATTCATTTTTAAGAGTTGCTCTAAAGATTACAGTATTCTTACTTAACAATTTATAGTCTATTTAACATTAATACTGTACCAGTATATTTAAAATGTAGGAAAGTTTCAAATATGTAATAAAATTTGTTCCATTTTTCTAATATTTATGCTATTATTTTATATACCTCACATCTTTAGACATTATAAATGACTACTGTAGTATTAAATTTACTATTTTAAATAGTCATATTTATTTTTTAAAAACTTAAGAGAAAAACAGTGTTTTAAAAAATATTTACCTGTCTCTTTCATATCTGATGCTCTTTATTCTTTCCTGAAATCCTAGGATTTCATCTGATATCATTTCTCTTCAAACTGAAACTTTTTATAGCTTGTGTTGCAGTGCAAGTCTGTTGGGGGAAAATTATATTTGTTTATTTTGACAGAATATGTCTTTGTTTTGATTTTATTTTTGAAGAATATATTTGCTACATATACAATTCTGGATTGAGAATTCTTTTTCTTTCAGTATTTTATAGATGTTATTTTATTGTCTTCTGTCTGCCATAGTTTCTAATAAAATGGCAGCTGAATTTGATTCATCATTTTCCTTTATGTAATTTTTCATTTTTCTCTAATTGATTTCAAGATTCTCTCTTCATATTGATTTTTAGTGGTTTGACTGTGCTGGGTCTAGATGTCATTATCTTTGTATTTATTCTGTTTAAGGTTGCCTGAGCTTTTTGAATCTATAAATTTCTCTCTCTAACCATATTGGGGAAGTTTTCAGCTATTATTTTTTCAAATAAATTTTATGCTTCATTTTCTGTCTCTTCTCTTTCTGGGACTCCAAATGTTAGGCATTTTAATATCGTCCCACAGGTTCCTGAGGCTCTGTTTATTTTTTCTATCTTGTTACACTTTTTCTAAAGATTGGATAATTTATTTCTATTGATCAATTATCAAATTCACAAGTTCTTTCTTCTTTCAACACAAATCTGATATTAATCTGATCTAGTGCATTGAACAATAGATATTTCATGTTTCAGTTATAAAATTCTATTTTCTTCTCTATATTTATTTCTAATTCTCTACTGGATGTTTCTATCTTGTCATTCATTACAAACATTTTCATTCAGCATAATTTTTAAAACTACCTTAAAATTTTTGTCTATTTTTTCAACATCTCTGTCATTGTGAGGGTGATCACTTCTCTTGATGATTTGTCACATATTTCTGTTTCTTTGTGTGTTACATAATTTTGGATTATATGCTGGACACTGTGAATAATGAATTGTAGAGATTCTGAATTTTGTTGTGTTCTTCTGAAGAGTATTGATTTTTTTAAAAAATAGGCGATTAGCTTGGCTGAACTCAAACTTCAATCTCTGTCTCCACTAAGGTGGACAACAGCTGAATATTCTCTTCAATTCTTCAGTCTTCACTAAACTTCTTGTAATATGCCTTGTGCATATCAGGTGAATTGCTCAGCCAGTGGTTTGGGCAGAGATTATCTATATTATGTAGGGCTCCCCAATGGTGGCACTCTCCCTCTTGGATTTCCTCTTTCACTTTCTAGCTACTGTGGTTTCCCCAAATTCTCTCCTTCATTTCTTCGAGTCTATGAGACTGCAGATTTCTATTCTAACATTAAACACCCCACATGGTGAAAACTGGAGCCTATCCTCAGGGTGCAAGCAGCAAAAGATGTGAAGCTCAAATACAGCCATTTATTTCTTCCTAGTGTCACTTCTCCTCCTATATCTGCCTGCTTTTTTTCACTCTCCAGTACCTTGAGTTAGGTTTTCATTTATTGTTCACAGTTTGTAGTTGTTATCTGTGGAAGGATTGTTACTATAATTACCCATTGTACTTACTAAATTTCCCTTTCTTATTTATTTAATTTTTAAAGGATAATATGCTTTGTAAAAATATATAAACAATAGAAACATATACTAAAGAAAATAAAGTCCTACTAAGATAAACACCCACATATATGAAATCACACACACATATACACAGATGTACACTTCCACCTTCACTAAGAGATTACTATTAATAGATTACGTGTATAGTTCTAGACTTATATCTGTGCTCAAGTGTTACTTTATAAAATATGTTAATATTTGTTTGTATGTGTTTAAAAAACCTGAGATTATACTAAATCTTATTCTGACATTTTGTTGTTTTATTATTATCTTTCACCTATGGTCATCTCTTCATATCATTCTCACCATCATCATCATCTTCTTCATCATCATGAAATCTAACATTTATTTTGTGTTTAGTCTATTCTATATTTGCACCTCCTAGTACATGGTAGTATATATTTTAATCATACATTATATATGATAAATATATATAATTTAAGAATATATTACTGTTTTTTCAAATTTATTGATGAGAAAATTGAGCTTAAGAATTTAAAATGTACTGCCTAACACTCAAAGCACATAAGTAGTAGACTCAAATATATCAATCCAATCCATATTGAGTATCTAATTTTTTGACAATTTCAATAGTGTTATGCATCACAATTGATTCAAGTGTTTATTCAAACATTCACTTATAGCAGCATTAATGATAATAATTCTTATAACAAGTATATTCGCAAAAAATTGCATCTGTAAGGAACATTGAGATATACATGTAGAAAGATAAGATAAGGCCAGATTATTAAGAGCCATGAATGCTATGCTAGAGATTTTGTTATGCTTAAGCAACAGAAAACCACCAAAAATCTCCAAGCAGTGAAATGATATTATTACGGTGACTTGATTAGCAGTTTGAGTGTCATTTATAACTTGCAGTATGTTATGGCAGGAAGACTAATGACCAAACTATTGCAAAAGTTTGAGGAAGAGCACATGTACTTGAATCAGGCAGTAGAAAAAGAAAATTCTAAAAAGAGTATGGATACGGGATATAATTTATGTAAACAAGTAAGTTCATTTAACAAATTAACATCTTAGTGTTAAAACACAAACAACGTGTACAAATGCCAAATGAAGTCTGGAAATAAAACGATATTAAAAATGATTCAAAGCAAAGCATTTGTTCTTCAAGTAGCTAGGTAACTGAGGTCCATCTGTTTTCTTCTGGCTTGAATTGTGTGGAGCTGTGTGTTCAACTCTGATTCTATCAATCTTTCATTTGCTTCTCTGTCAGAAACAGTTCATGTTTACTTTCAAATAATTGCAGCCTTTTATTTAGAAAAATAGCATTGCAGGAAGTGTTCAAACATACAGACTACTATTTAATCACAGAAAAGAAAGTTATCTAAATTGCCCAGAAGTTTTATAAATTACAATTGTAGGTGCAATAGTTAAATTTCAATCATCAGATTATTTAAATTATTTCACTTACTGTGTTGAATAAATTACGTAAAACATATCATCAGTTATGTAATTACAAGGACCAATACGAATGGGACTTGTGTTTTACACTGGTGTGCGTTTAACAGACTGTTAATGTTCTTTTCAATAATGCTTAAATCTATAGTGGTTATACAGAGAAAGAGTTGAATGTTTTACATATGTTCCTCTCAGATAATGATATATATTATTTCTGTAATGAAGTGTTTTAAACTGTGCTTTATATTCTTTTTGATTAAAAGAAACTAATCTTAAATGCATGATTATTGCAGAAGACTACAATTTGAAGCCTGTTCAACACTTTAAACTGAAGATTTTCTCATCTTTGTCAACTTTTTCCATTTAATTTTCACAAGCAGAACCTTTATTTTTGCTACAGTTGGAGTTACCACTGCTGACTGGAAAAGTATCTGTGTAGATATTTCTTCTTTCATAACATATCTACTTCCATTTCTGTATTTATACTAAATTTTAGAGATTTTTTTGTGAGTGGTTGAACTGAAAGTTCAGACAAGTGACTCATTGTCAAGGAATAGGTTACTAGTTTATTAATATTTTAATATTTTCCTCAGGCAAATATTAAAGCAATTGCCATTAAGTAAAGGATTTAGGAATAAATTGCGCCTAGATGCAAGAAATATAATTGTTGTCTAAGATAATAGCATTACTTTGAAAGGATTTTAGCCAAAGTATTTATTACTTACCCTATTAGAACTTTTTTCAAACATAAATCATAGATGATTAAGCTTTCTTTAAGACAGACGTATTTCATTTGAAATTAAAATATTTTGCATATTCCTCTTAAAAAGTCATATCAATATAAAACATTCCTTGTGTTGATTTTGTTGGCTGCAGAAAAGTTGCATTTTGAAACATTAAATGAAATTAAAATAATTTCACTCTTTTAAAATGAGGCAATGTCTGTCATGAACATTGCTCTTATAGTTGATTTGATTCTTTAGCATAATTTTATAAAAGAGTTGAAAATTATGCATATATCTCTGATATGAACCACATAAGCTCTGCACATAGAAGCTTTCCCTGGCATAAAAATAATAAATCAATTAAATACATTTATTATGTTCAAATATATTAATCAAGTCTTAGATAATTTTATTCTTTTTTAATGCCATACACAACAGCAATTTTGTTTTAGGGCAAAATTAGTATTTTAATTTTGTTCTGTATACCTTGGCAGTCTCTCCTACTTTGATAGAAAGAGATATTAAAAAAAAAAATAATAGAAGTGTGGTTGAAGACAGATTATCAAGTATCAATAGAGAGTGGGAGTAGCAGCCTTTCAGGGCTGCTTACGATTTACTCCCATCTTACGCTCCCATTTCACTTCTAACTTTACCTGCAATATTTTTTGTGTGAATTTGGCTGGCTTAGTTACTCTCCTTATGCTCCTGCTTTTCTATCTGCAAAATGGGGATATTAGTAGAACCTATATATGAGGATATTTATGGGGATTCAATGAGATAATATCTGTAAAGCCCATAGACTTGTGACTACCACATTGTCACATAAAGGACACTGAAGAGAGATTGGCTCAGATAGCTATTTTTTTCCATATGATTTCACATCTGAAAGAGATTGTTTAAATCCATTGAAAAATTCTGAAGGGGGAAATATAGAAAATCCTATGGTAGGGAAATTGTATTCTTTCCTTTGAGTATCTATTCCCAAAAGGTACAATTTCATTCCTTGGATTTGTAAGAATGGTGTCTTTTATAAGTCAATTCTATGAAATTTTTGAGATTGGTCAGGGATATTGCCTCATTGGAGTCATCCCTGTTATTTTTTTCTTCACTTCCTGATTAGTTATTACTTAATTTTTAGTTGAAATATTTTCAACCAGAGCATATCTAATTTCTACAGTAAAAGCCTGCTAGTACAATTAACACATTAATTCAACACATATTTGTTGAGTGTCTATTCCATACTCAATAGATTGCTAGTCATGGTGATAGGAGAAGAATAAGACACCAGAATGAAATTTCAAGCAAAGTCCAGCAGAGGGTTGCTTCAGTTTCAACCCTAGGGAACTCTGGGTTACATATTAAGCCTAAGAATTGTCCCAATCTGAGTTAATGGAGCTGGGCTTTTATAGTCCTCTAGGCCACAGCCATTGGATAAGGGCTTCCCCAGAGGAAAGAAATTGCCAAGAACTTCTGACTCTTTGCACTGGGTGCAAAATGATTCCGGTAGCCTGAGGGCTGATATAGATAGAAAGGTCACAGGTGAAGGTTGTTGAAGGCAAATCCACATTTAAAATGGTGAAAAGGGGCATACAGAGACTATAAAAAGGATATGAGGTGATCTGAATGAAGAACCAGACATTTCCACTACACATTTCTAGCATATAAACTTTACGATGATTAAATAAAATCGTCCACATAAGAACTGAATAAATAGTAGCCATTTTCTATAGCATTAAGGACCACTGAGATATTTTCTGGAATTTACAGGTGGGCGTCAAACCTAGCTTTGATGGGGACAGGAGTGGGGAGCGGGTGAAAGAATGTCAGGAAAGTCTTCCTAGGCGAGTCAGCATCTATGCTATGTCTCAACGCATGGTTAACCCAATGAGAAGTACTATAAGGATTAGAGAAATTGGGAGAGGGATGGACAGGGAGAATTTGAAAGGCAGAGAGAGCAGCAGGTGTAAAACTCAGAGACAAGGCAGGAAAATCATTAGAGGAATGCAGGGATACTCATGTGACCTGAGTAGACCGCTGTGTGGGAAATTTTGGAGGTCAATGAGCCTTGTTAAGGAGGCATTACTTTGGTGTTCATTCATTTATTCATTCATTCAACCAATGTTTATTGAGGGTTTCTTACATACCAGGCACTCTTTTTAGAAAGTGAGCAAAGTATACAGCTGTAAACAAAACAAAGATCACTGCATTTGTGGTTTATATAAAGAAAATCAGACAATAAGCAAGAAACAACATACATAAGTAAAATATGTAATATGTTAGGTAGTGATAAATGCTTTGGAATAAAACAAACAAACAAACTAGAGCAGAGTAAGGGTGCTAGAGAGTGCCGGGACGAGGAAAAGGGGGGGTTATATTTTTAGAGAGTAGTCAGAGTAGGCTTCATTGGGAAGGTAACATCTGAGTAAAGACTTGAAGGAATTTCACTGAGCAACTGGCATGACTGATCTGTTAGGGAAGAGCAAGGCGGCTATTGGTTGCTGAGAAGAGTGAATATAGAAGAGAGTATTAATAAATGATATAAGAGAGGTAACAGGAATCAAGATCTCATAGGGCCTTGTAGGCCACTGATGGCAGTTTGTCACTTGCTCTGAGTGAAATGGGGAGTGACTGCAAGTTTTGACTAGAGGAGCAAGATGATCCGAGCACTTTTTAAAAAAGATTACCCTAATAACCATATTGAGATCTGACAAAGGAAGGGGATAGTATAAGAAGTCAAACCAATTAGGAACCTATTTCAGTAATTAAGGTGAAAGATTATGGTGGCTCAGAAATGTGTGGTAAGAAGTGATTGATTCTGAATGTATTTTGAAGGTGCATACAAGAAGTTTTCCTGGTGGAGTGGAGGTAGTGCATGAAAAAGAGGAATCAAGAATTACATAGAGTTTTCGGCTTTGAGCAACTGCAAGAATGGAGTAACTAATAATTAAAATATGAAGGCTATGAAGCTAGCATGTTGGGAATGTGGGCAGGGTCAATTCAAATTGGCATTATTTGTGATTGAGATGTGTTATCAAGCATTCAAGTGGAATGTCAAGTAGGTAGTAGGATATGGAATTTGATTTTTGGAACAAAGTCTAGTTGAAAATATAAATTTGGAAGTTGGTTACATATAGGTGGTATTTAAAGCCATAAGACTAAATGAAATTACCGAGAGAGTGAGTCTAGTTAAAGAAAACAGAGGGCAAGAAAGATTTTATGTAAAGATGTAACACATTGGATGGTTGTTTTAGATTATTCTCTCTGGTGGCACAGAGAGAATAGTTAGACTTCTCCCCAGCTCTGATTTGTTTATTTTTAACATGTAAATCGGAAAACAGACACTGGTAAACTTTTGACTGAGACCATTTGGCAAGTTTTCTGGGAGCACTGCTTAAGAATTATATTTCTCATCAAAACCTGCGTTAAATGTCTATTGCTGCATAAAACTTAGTGGCTTAAACCAACAGATATTTATTATCTCAGAATTTCTAGGGGGTCAGGCTTAGCTGAATCCTCTGCTTCAGGGCTTCACACAAGGCTGAAATTAAGGTGTCAGCCAAGGTTACAGTCTCCTCTGAAGACTCAACAATGAGGAATAATCTTCCAGTCTCCTTCATATGGTTGTTGGTAGCTTTCAGTTCCTCAAAGGTCGTTGGACTGAAGGTCTTATTTCTTCCAGAGGCCATCCTCATTTCCTTGCCAAACAGGCATCTGCAGCTTGTTTCATCAGAGTGAGTACATGAGAAGAGACAGAGAGAGCAAGCAAAACAGAAGTCATAGTTTTTTTATATTCTAATCCAGGAAGTGTTAGCCATTACTTTTGCTATATTTTATTCATTAGAAGCAAGGCAATAGATCCAGCCCATACATAAGGGAGGGACTTTCACAGGACGTGAATACCAGGAAATAAGATCATTGCAGACCAAATCACAAGTTGCCTACCACACAACACACATTATTAAATATTTATAGCATTAAATATTATTAATTATATTTACTAACAAGTTTAAATTCCTTGATCTCCTTTATATACCCCTATATATTCTTTCCTTTCCATAAACCATTCACTTACTTCTTGACACTGCAGTAAAAAAAGTAATAATTTTTGTATACTACTTAGCAGTCAGTTGCCAGGTGTTGGTTAGCACAGGATTTCCATGCTCTTAATATTGGTGCCAAGAACTACTTGTCCATAACACCTTTTTCTTGTAAGTTTTAGGAAGAGCATCTGTGTGTAATCATTAGAAAAAGTGACTAATTATTCAGACATTTTTCACCTTTGAAATAAACATGTATATGAACTCAAGTAAAGAAAATTATCTGATGTTGTGGAGTGAAAGATATTAGCTGTGATCATTCAGCAAGCCTCATTTTCTCATTTTATTTCTCAGCCCCCACCCCCCACGGCAACATTCGCACACAGATGTGTATAAGGAGTTAAAAAAAAAAAAACTCAAAAGAACTTAAGTTGCCATGAGTAACAGGCTTTGCCAATAAAATGTCTGTTTTTAAATACTGGGACCCAAAAATCCATTTAATTTTGTAGCATTGCTCATTTCAGTTTCTTCTCTGCGCATTTATGTTTGTCACTTTCTTGCTGCCCCCTTGTTTCAGACTCCCACGGCCAACAACTGGGATAATCTCCTCCCACCCCCAACATCTGGTTCTTGCCACCAAACTTTACCCCTGTGCAACAGCCAAATACAGATGTGATTTTAATGATCTCTAATTATCTGGCCTGGTATGCATTTGCATCTCAGTTGGTGACAGATTAGAGGAAAATTTGAATAAAATGCCTACAATTATATAATTTCATCATGACTATTTTAAACAAATACCTTTTACCTTATTGTGCTACAGAGTCAGCTCCCATTTTTCATCACTATGTATCGCTGAACAGTACATAGTGGGACTAATGACAGTTTTCCATAAGGACATCAGACAGGCAATTTGAAAATCATCAATAAATTATAAATTAAATGTACAATAATTTTAAATTGTAAAAATTATATAGGATGGTAATTACACAATTATAGAGCTTGAATTTTCCTTTACTTTGATGATGGAGCTACAAGAAATTACATTGCCACGTACTTATCTGAAGAAAGAGTATTCCACACAGGAAGAACGGCCTATGCAGACATATTTATAAAATATATACATTAAAATATCTATGCTTTAACAATACTATGGGTCTTAAAAAACCATTTTACTTTCTCCATACTTCTTAAAAATATATCTTGAGAAACGATATCCTGTATTTTGTTTTCAAACACATGGAGTAGTTACAGTTCCAAAAAACCCTATGATTACAGAGTTTATCATTCATCATTGGGGAATGAAAAAACATCAAGAAAAATTAGATTATGAAAACTCTTACAAATATGTCTATGTTTATGAAAATAAAAAATAAAACAAGGGCCAGCCCGAAGGCATAATGGTTAGGTTCTCACATTCCACTTCAGTGCCCCAGGTTCATGGGTTCAGATCCTGGGTGTGGACCTACACACCACTCATCAGGTCATGCTGTGGCAGCTTCCTATACACAAAATGGAGGAAGATTGGCACCAGATGTTAGCTCAGGGCCAATCTTCCTCACCAAAAAATAAATAAATAAATAAAACAATGTAGTAATTAAAGAAAACATAAATTCTATTATATTTTAAATATGCTATAATTGATACTGAGAAAAATGTTGTCCATATATGATCCCTGCTTCTTTTAAAAATAGATTCTTTCTCCAGGTTTTCACAGCATACTTGAAAACTCAATTTTTTTACTAGCAAATAATATTAATTCTGAAGGAATTTTTTCAAATGGCATTTATATTTAGATTCCCACCTCTCTGACTGCATCATGGTCCCAAAAATGAAACAGGCTTTTCTTAAATCCATTGTAGCTACTTTATATTGGATTGTCTAAGGATTAGGCATTCTCTCTGCTAACTTGCTCTCTTCTAATGCTTCACTCTAAAGACTTTCCTTCCTTTTCTTCCATGCATGCTACCTCTTGCTTCAACTGCCAACTCCTTTTATTTCTAACTTCTCTCTTTTTACTTTTCTTTTTCCCCCAAACAAATGTAGCTTAATGGTGATGAGCAGAGATTTTGTGGTCAGATAAAGTGTGTATTTATCCTGTCTCCAACACTTAAAAATAATTTTAACTTTGGACAAGTTACTTAAACTCTCTTAGCTTCAAACTCCTGATCTCTAAAACGAAATAATAATACCTTTGGCATGGGACTGTGGTTACCATTAAATGAAATGAGAAAAATAGAGCAGAGCCTGGCATGTGGTAAGCAGTCAAATGGTAGCTACTATGAAGATGATGATGATAATGAAGAAGAAGACAATGATGACACTCAAGAAAAGGAACTCTTTTCTACTACCGGTAAAATTCTCCCATTTTTAAAAATTAAAAGAGAAAGACTAGAAAGGAAAGCTGCATATACTAAAATACTAAACATATGCTTAATGTGGCCAATATCTTGATCAGAGTGAGGATCTAAATATGTAAATATCCATTAAACTATATATGTTTAAGATTAGTGAACTTTTTACACTCATGTATATGTTACACCTGAATTAAAATGTTAAAAAAGAAAATATATACTGATATTATCTCCAAATGAAGCTATAAATACATTCAGAGATATCCTGATAGAATGATTGAAAGAAGATATTCATTATAAAGCCATAGACTTGTGTCTGTGGCCTAGGCTTCTCTTGATCTCTAAAAGGTCCTATCCCTAACTTAAAGCAAGCAATTGATATTTGTTGATTAGCTTAGTGAAGTATATCTTTATGACCATGTGCCCATCTTGAGATTAATCTCTGTCCCCTTCCATTCCTTTCCTAAGTCTCTATGGTATTCATATATTCACTTCTGACCATATCTTTGGGGCCTGTTTTCTCTAACTGGAGAATCCTAGAAGTTGGGTTTTGATTCCTTGGAGATGCTGGAGTAGAAACAAAGTGAGACAGTTATTTTATATCCTTTATCCAGTTACTCACTGGGAAGCAGTATGGTGTAGTAGTTAACAGTATGATCTTTGGATTAAGATAATAATAATAACTAATAAAAATAGCAAATTCTTGTATAGTGGTTACTATGTGCCAAACACTGGTTTAGTACTCGACAAATATTAACTCATTCTATCCTTGTGACAGTCCTATAAGATGTGCAAACAGCATTTCAGGATACTTAAGAGCACACATTTAGGAGTTATTCATCCAGGGTTCACATTCTAGCTCCAAACGTGAACCTACTGAGTGACATGTTACTTAACTTCTCAAGGCCACAATTTCTTCTGCTGCCAAATGCAGATCACTTCAAGTTAGAGTTTAATTAGAGAAGTAGACCACTCTGAGTGAGAGAGAATAAGGAATTAAAATTATGGGAGTAGTCTACATAAGAATATTGCCTTCAGTTTTGGATCTGAAGTCAGCTTGGCAGGCAGTCAGGAAGGAAAGTTGATATGAAATAGGGGAGAATAAGGACAGACTGGAACCCATGAGAAAAGCCTGGAATGCACACGGTCAATTGATACCCACATTGATCTTGCACCACCCCCAGCCTTGATGATGTGGTTGACTTGCTGGATAAATTGGTGCCTGTCAGCATATCAGTGCATACACACCTGGCTGAGGATTCAGAGAAGCTGAAGGAGATTGGCAGGAGCTGGATGAACTGCATACTTTGGATACTGCCCCGTGTCAACTAGGTTTGCCAGCAGATCAGTAACAAAGTACATGAGCTGCAAAAGCACCCAGCCCCACACAGATCTCTGGAGTGTAAAAATGGCTGTACTCCATTCCCACCATATAAATCTCACGTAAATTTGTGTTTGTGTATGTGTGTGTGTATGTGTGTGTGTGTGGCCAACCCTAGCCCAGAACCATACAGAGAAGAGGATTTCAGAGATAATAATGATATCTCTTACAATGTTTTTGTAAGAATAATAGAAATTAGTGACTGTAAAGTCCTTAGTACAGCGAGTCCCTCTCTGAAGTTTGCCCCAGCAGAAAGGAGTTGATTCACCCAGGCATGCTTCCTCGAGGAAGAATCCTGCATCCAGTGGCTGGTCAGTGTGAATGAGACAAAAAGGCCATTCCTTTTGCCTCATTTTAAATTAACTTTTAAGGAACATACCAGATCAAATGTTTCCTATGGCATCTACTGAAGACTCTATTGAGGCTGCATCACAGTTTAACTTTCTATCTAATCTTACTTCCTTTAGTCCCTAATAGGGGTTGATCCTGCAGACAGTTCCCAATGATCCTCTTGCTCCCAAGTCTCTGCCTCAGAGACTTTGCCTGGAAACCTGACGTAAGGTAGGAGTCATATTACAGGTGACTCCAGCAAACCAGAGGACTTGGGAATACCCATCATAGAGGCCAGTAAGTTAAATTATCATTACCATCGTCATCAACAGCGTCATAAATAGGATTACATTATCATTCAGGAACCAAGTTAAAGGGAAAATCTTTACTGTTTATCACCAGGATCTAACTCTCTGCTTACACAAGCTATGAACTTGGGATATATTTTGTAAATCACCCAATAATTGCACCCAATAATTGGGGGTGACTTAAAATTGATAAATAATAATAATTTAAGTATACACACACGCGCGCGCACACATACACACACATGCATATACTTAAAGGTCCATGTCCTCACTTCCCACCCTCTTTCTTGCTGACTGAAAAGCGTGATGTCTGAAGCAACTATGGAAGCTGGGTGTTGAGGATGGTGTAAAAGCTATTCCACATGCCTGGAGCTCTGGGTGACTTTGTGGAGTATCATCTCCCACATGAGATATAGATAAATCCCTATCTCATTTGAGACACTGAAGGTTTTAATCTCATTGTAGCAGTTTACAATTTATTCCCGTGTAACACCAACAGCCATTAAGTAGTGGAACGAGGATGAGAAGTCAGGTTTATTTAATGCAAAGAAATATATTCATGAACACATGCCATACTACCTCTCCAGCTTTTGCAAGCTAAATATGATAAGCTTTCCGAATGAGAACCCCCTTTCTTGGCTTATGACTGATAGAAATAAAAGAGAAAAAGGTAGGATACTTTAAGGGCAGCAAAGGTGATTAAGAAAACTTCTAGATGGTTTAGCCTTTAAACAAGGAAGGCATTTAAATAGAACCTGCAATGCTCTGTTTAATTTAAGTTTTTATAGCCAAAATAAAAAATTGAAATAGAGTTCAAATTACCAACTGTGAGTCTCTTGGCCACTGTGTCTTTGTATTTTGATATGCATGCAGTATTTTATATTATTCCACAGGGAGGATCTCTGCAATGCAAATGTCATTCCCCAGTAATATGTGAGATACACAGGAAGATGCATTAACATTTGCGATTCACTAGGGAACTATCAAGAAGGCTGTAGAGGTAACTTGCTGCCAGGAAGTGATGTCATCGCAGAGCAACTAGGACCCTATATACGTCTTTACACATCCACACAGGGCAGTCAGACTCTGAATGCAGTGGGGCTCATCATTTCAATATTCCTGACTTAGAATTATTCATTTTCTTTCTTATTTAAAAGAAAACTGACATATGAGACAAGAGTGCAAAGTGATAGGTTTAGAGAACAAATAATGTATGCAGTGGGAACACAGCAGACAAATGTAAAGACATATTCAGACAAAGCCTGACAAATGTCAACACCAAAGACCTTCCAATAGAAGGGAAGGATATGAAGACTTTTAATTTAAGGCTTACTTCTAATTTATTTAAAATAAGAGATTTTCTAACATCTGCCTTCTCCCCTCACTTCAAGTTTTAAGGATTTCTAATAAGATATATGTTCTATTTCTTATAGAAACACTTTCTATAAGCTGAAATTTGAAGGTAACTGGCAACCAATTTTTAGTTCCTTCTCAGGTCAAGGGGCATTTCCTCATTCTGATCCCTCTCTGGAAGTTCTAATCCTTCTCTATGCTGAGGTTATGAAAAAGAGGAAATCTGTCACAGTATATTTGAGAAACTAAGGATTTTTTTATTTTCTACAAATTTGAAGCTTAAAATATGTTTTTTAAGAAAAAACTGGGATTTATAGATGTTTTAACATGCATCAGTACCAATTACCAATCAATTGCTGTGACAACTTTCCTCCTTCACATTCCTCAGATTCTCAAAAGAGTTTGCCAAGTACAGGAAGTTGCAAATATTTTATTACTTAATAATGATTAATACATAAAAACATTGTGTCATTTTCACTCTTCAGAAAAACTGAAATATTTTAAGTCAAATAGTTCATCTTATTTGGGTTTTCAAAAAAGCATATTCCACTTTATTTATTGAAATAACCACTTTATTATTTCAAGCAATAGAACCATTCCCGTGATGGATTACCTTCCCTGCCAATATATCCGTGCTTCCTAACACACACATTGTCTTTTTAGCATACTCGGTCCCTCTCTCTGTCAGGAAGAAATACATGCATTGTTTATTTCCATGATTTGTTAGTAAAATGTAATTATCAGTAACTGAAATGATAACATTGCACACATATATTACCTGTTGCAGAAAGAATTTTATCCTGATGCCATTTATTCAATAGAAACTAATTTTATTCTTTCTGTTTAGTTTTTATTGAAGATATTTTCCTTCAGTATAATACTAAGAGTTTACTGCTAATGAAAAGAAAGCATTTGCATGCCTGGGATAGGTCATATATCATACATAGAATATAGAATGTTCATGGAAATACAGCATTTGTATAGTTATCTTTAGTGAGATCGTGGAAATAGATGCTTCTTTATTTTGTAAGCACATAACATTATGATTATTGAGCTATTATGCTTATGTTGTATTTTGCCATAAAATTGAAGCAAAAGCCTCAGTTTGGACTTATGTAAAACTACAAAATCATTTTTAAATGAAACAAGACAATTAACCATTTTTCAATTGTTTTCTACCATGTCAACAAAATTTGTTTTCTTAAACTATTGTTTTCAATCCAAAATATCTCTATGCTTTCCCTGATGCTCCAGAGTAAGGGAAGTTCCTGTTATAGGCTTTATGTTGCCATGTGCCACTCTTTCTCATCTTAGTCACAGTTGTAATTATACATTTATTTTGATGTTTACTTAATACCAGTATCTCTCACTAGACTGTAAGTTATCTAAGGGCAGAGATAGTAGCTTTTAGTCCTGTTAGCAGGGAGACCATAGCAAAAATAAATAGTTATTCAATTAATTAAATGTCACAATGGTATTTTAATTTGTATTTTTACTTTTTGACATTTTATGTCCCTTTAGAAGCAGCATCAAAATGCTTGAATCAAGGTGAGTATCACAAACTCAAACCTCTCAGAGTATTTAAAAAAAATCAGTTAACCTATGTGATGAATAAAAGCCCAGAGCCCTGGAGCCCTGAAGAGACGGTGAGAGGAACGGACTGCCTTCTACAGTTCCAGTCTTGCCTGCTAACTGGTCCTTTTTCCCTTTGGCAAGTCACAGAGCTACACTGGAACTCTGCTTTTGCAGTTTAACCTAGCGAGGCTGGAACGGCTTCTTAATTTTCCAGCTGACCACCAAGACTATTTTCAGTGGTGCCCCAGAAACCATGTCCCTGAGTGGGCAGGGCTCTGCCCCCTTCCCTTAAACCAGAATAATTCCATCCTTTTCTGATTTGGCTCTCAAATACTCTGCCTCTATATAGAGGTATCTATGGATGCCATTTTCTGGCTCTGAGAATGCATGAAATGGTCTTGTGTCCACCCTCATCACCTCAAGTGTCAAATATGATAAACATGGCAGAGTAGGATTTTATTCCTTTCTATAACTTCTGTTCTAACAACAACAATAATTGAACACTCACAATGCAAACATGTGCTTAGAATGTGTTTGAATATTGTGTGAACTATACTAAAGTGTAAAACTCATTTTGAAAAGAATAGTAAAATCATATTTTTTAAATGAGGGGGGTGGGGTGGTTGAACTATAAAACCACTAGGGAAGGGAAAGGGCAAAAGACAGCTTATTCCTCCCAGCCTTTTCATTTAACACTTATTCTAAAAGGAATATAAAGGTTAACAAGTGATTGTATATCATTTATACATAATCTGGGCATACATATTCATGCCTTGTTCTTAATATTCAGCATTTCTTGGTGGTATCCCTTAAGGACATCAAAGGATCAGCATTTAAAGTCTTTTTGATATCTAAAAATATGCAATTTGTGCCTCAATTATGTGTATAGAAGCTGCGTTTTCCCTTGGACAGGTAGAACAGAGGTGGTGCCCAGGCTCTGACATGCTCCTGGGAGGCACATTCTGCTATTGATGAAGACGAAGGGGCCGTGGGGTCCAGGAACAACATACAACAGGTCCCACATTTCTGAAAGTCAGAGAACTCGAATTGTCTGGGCTATTTTAGCTTCCAATGAGAAGGCTCATGGATACAGATATATCTGAGGAAAAACAACAAAAACAACCAACTGAACAAAAAACATTTCCTTCCTTTTTCTTTTTCCCTGGTGTTATTTCAAACAACTTCAACATGATCAATTTCTATGAACAAAATATCCCATTACTACATTTACTTGGGCAGATTGAAGAAGATACATTTGTTGAAACTCATCTTTCAAGTAGCACTAATATCATCTAAAGATAAATAACTCAGTCAAGAAGGAATCCAAGCATTGTGGAAGTTCTATCGCATGTTTGTATTTTGACAGACTCAACATTTGCAACCTTTGTAAATGGGGTGAGAGAGAATCATATAATGTAGAGTTCATTACTGGACAATTCTACAAGGATTTAGGAGTCCTGTTTCCCTCCAATCAAGAATTAATGAAATGGTACCTAAAGTCAAGGAAATGTAGCACAGAAAGCAAGTAAAGAAGGTCTAGCAGCATAGTAATAAGAAGTAAGTTGTGGGATCAAAGTTCAAGAAACTGAGGCAGTAAGCAGCAGTATGAATTTAAGAATAGAGGCTTGGATTTCTAAGTTAAATATAAGTTTTAATCTCTGCTATTACCTACTAGATGTGTGATCTTCAGAACATGTTTTACCTCTCTTAGATGGTTTCATCAACTGTAAATAGGGACATACCACCTACCTCTCCTGGTTAAATAAGTGAAAGAGCCAAATATGCTTCCTGGAACTTATCTTTATTTATTGGTACGCAAGACATTTATGTTACTCATCTATGTAGCAGATGCTGGGGAATCTAATGGCGAGACAACACAAAGTCTCAGTTTTAATGGAGTTAAATTCTAATAGGAAGATAGATATTAAGTAACGATCACAGAGATAATAAATATAATGGTAGGTACAATTTAAATGGGATATTTATAGAAAAGTCCAGGGGAAAATGACACAGAATATTTGATGTTTTAGTGCTATAAAGAGAAGATACAAGATTGTGGGACAATGATAAAGAGGGCATTTGAATTAGTAGGGGGTGGGAACAGAGCAGAGGTGGAGTGATGAAGGTAGATTGAGGTAATATTGAGTTGAAATCTGAAGAATGAGTTAGAGTCACCTTGAAAAAAATGGCACAAAGTTGGAAAAGAGCAGTCTAACCCCAGTGGAGAAGAAGGTAGAAGACAGAAGCCTGTGCTTAGGCCCAGGGGCTGGAGAAAGCCAGGCACCTTCTCCAAATTGTGAGAAAGCCAATGTGGTTAGGGTTATGGAGAGAGGATGAAGAGGAGACGGGGACTATAGGTAAAGCGCAGTAGGCCATGTATAGAAACTTAATGTTTGTTGCAGTAATTATGGGGAACAATAACAGGCTTTCATCAGAGCACTTGCATTGTCAGTATGTATTTGGAAAACTTCTGTCAAGAATGCTAGGAAGGTGAACATGACAGGTGCAGGAGAGCTGATAGGGTCCAATGGTAGAGTCCCCTCCAAGGGATGATGGAAGCTAAAGTAGTGAGAGAAGAGCAGAGTGGAATTGCTGAGGTAGATTAGCGTCCACTAGCTCTAACTCAGTAACATAGAAAGGATCAGTAACACAGAAAGGATGATTAAAGGAACCTCCCACTTCTCCATATCCCATTCTCTGCAAATTCTGGTGATTGTAATTTTGACATTCATTTTGATAGAGTCTTCTCTAGGCAAATATTCCATAAGGGTGTAGCATTGTGTGAACTGATTTTGTCAAATTATATCATTAGCTTAAAAGCTTTGGTTTTATTGGGGTGAAAGTGGTACAAAAAATTGGGGGTTGGGATATTAATCTTAATGGAATAAGAAACTAAATGTTCTTTACAGTTTACCTACAGTCAATTATGCCTAGGGGGGATATGGAAAAACAAGTTTGCTGTTTGTGTAGTTGATACTTAAGTGATACCCTGTGAGGTTAAATATGAAATACAATGGTTTATAGAAAAAAGTGAATTGGAGTAAGTGATAGTATAAACTTCCTTAAACACTTTGCAAGCTTGAAATAAGAATAATTTACCTTTTATATTATTTGCTATATTCCAGGTACCATAATAAGTGTTTTACAGGCATTATTTCATTAATTCTGACAATAACTAAGTTGGACACATAGTTGCATTTTACAGATAAGGAAACAAGATTTCGAAGTTAGGGATGGATCCAGAGACTTAGCTGGTACCAAAAGGAAACATGGCTTGAATCTAGGTCATCTGAATTCGGAGTATGTGATTTTAACCTTTATGTCACACTACCTATTTGTTTTAATATAAATGTCCCTTTAATAAACCTATCCTTTTATATATCATGGGTGACCACATGAACTTAGTCTGGCTGTCCACTGCCTTTCTCTACTCTAACTTTAAAACTCTCTCTTTCTTCTTCCTTTTTTTCTGTCTCCCTTGCGTTTTTCCATTTCTTCCTCTCAAATTTTTCCTTGCTCATTGAGGCTGCCAAATTTAAAGCCCTCATTTCTACTGCGCTCTAGGACTTTTTTTGTACCTCATTTCATCTGTCTCCCCTGATTGATCTCCCCTTCTCTGATTAAACGCCCATCATCTCAGTTTGGCTTTCTAAGCTTGATGCTTCAATCATAGGACTTCCTGTCTGGTAATAATCTGTAAAAATCTCCCTATGGCCACCAGTAGTTGCAAACTTAGAATTTTTTCCTTCCTTGATCCGCATCAGTATTGTGAAATCTAGCCACCTTTTTGGATATCCTTGACGGTATGGGTCAGGACTGAAAACTGAGCCCCAAGTTCCAAAAATAAATTTTAATTATAGATTTAAATAAAATGGAAAATAACAATTTTCAACTACTTGTTTCAATTACTCCCAGTGAAATGAACTTGGTAGTTTTTTTTACATCAAAAACATAAAATAGAATCAAAATATTATTTTCATCTTAATATTTTTCATGAGTTTCTTAATTAAAATTCTATAATTTTCTTAATTAAATTATAAGATAGAGACCTATATGGAAACTAGGACAGTACCATACTGTGGAATTGGAAGAGAATCATAAATGGTTGGTACTGAAGTATCTTGCCTTTTCTTTTTTCATGAAATATGCAGTATGAAGTGGTATTAACAAAGTAGCTTCAAAAGCACCCACCTAATTTATTCTGAGTGAGAAGTGAAATCATTATTCAAGTACTCTGCTTTTCAAAGTGTTGCAGAGTCTATTTCTCTCCTGTTCAAGATAGAAGCAGGTGATCCCAAGAAAGAAATTATAATGTACAAATGAGCCAAAAGTTTTAAGAATAATTAAATAAAAATTCTCTCCTCTCCCCTCTCCCCCTTGAAATTTGGTGCCGATTCATTTGACAACTTTGTAATTTTGAGTACAAAAACAATACCAACAGGGAAGAATGTGAAATGAATCCCAAACCGAGAGTTCAAGTATGGCTTGGCAATGCCTGTGTAATAAATATTTATCAGCCCCTCAAGGATTCGTAAACCTGTGTAAGACGAGACAGCTGTTATCTTCTATATCATTAAGAAAACATCCTGCTGGATTTATTTATTTGTTTGTTTGCTTTTAGACATTGTTCTATGTTGATACTTTTCTTCATAGAAGTAAAATTAAAAAGATTTAAGAAGAAGACTTAACCTTGACACTGTATTTGAGATTCACATTAGAGGGAAATGCAAGAAAGAGACAACACAGGGATAAGGTAGGGAGATAGAGAAACACTACATGGATGGGAAAACAGGGGGAACATAAAGGAAGCTAACAGTACTATATCAAATAGCTTTGCTAAAGGTACATTGAGATAGGATTTGTACAGAGTCCTGATGCATCAAATCTCTCCTTGCCTCCTGTACCACACAGGTATATCTTTCTTCATCTACTGCATGCCAGCCGTTCTCCTCTTTAGGGCTTTTTTTTGGTGAGGAAGATCAGCCCTGAGCTAACATCTGTGCTAATCCTCCTCTTTTTGCTGACGAAGACCAGCTCTGAGCTAACGTCTATTGCCAATCCTCCTCCATTTTTTCCCCCAAAGCCCCAGTAGATAGTTGTATGTCATAGTTGCACATCCTTCTAGTTGCTGTACGTGGCACGCGGCCTCAGCATGGCCGGAGAAGCCGTGCGTCGGTGCATGCCCAGGATCCGAACCTGGGCCGCCAGTAGTGGAGCGTGCACACTTAACCGCTAAGCCACAGGGCCGGCCCATCCTCTTTAGGGCTTTGCATGGCTATTTTGGCCTGGAATGCTCTTCTCCTTGAATATTCATTGGAGAAGATGTTCATTCACTTCTTCACTGACTTCAATTCTTTACTTAAATATCACCTTCTCAATGTGGTCTACCCTGTTCACCCGATTTAAAACTATGGCTTGTTTACCCACATCTTCTCCTCCCATCCTAAACCTTTCAAACTTGTGATATATTTACTCTGTGCTATTTTTTCATAGTACATTTTGCCTATTACATCATTTACCTGTGTATTATGTGAGAGGTTAAAAATGTTCAGAAAGAAATGAAAGAAAATAAAAATGGATATAGGACAGTAGTCATTCATACTTTCTTCAATGTGTGAAGAAAGAGGGACAAAAGGAAAGGAAGAGGTCAGTTATTTTATTTTTTAATCAAAAAACAGAAAAAAGGACAACAACAAAAAAGTTGGAACATGAAAAGTTTAGTACTGGGGAAATTTTTTTTATATTTCTGAGATTATGAAGAAAAGATGTTCAAAAGAAAACTTGCTATTGCTTTCTAATGAACCAGAGAATAGGCATGGATGAACAACATCTGAGAGGAGGAAGTGTTTTGTTAAGTTTCTGAAAATATGGAGAGCATCAAGGTTTGTATCCCCCATGATCATTATATTTAACTATACTTAATGTCACAAAAATTAAATGTAGATCAGAAGTTCTGAACAGGTGACTGCTGGCTGAATCTCACCACCAGATGTGTTTTACTAGGTGATGATGGCAATTTTAAATTTATAAAATGTAAAGACTTTAACTGAGCTGTTTAGCTCTCCGCATACTCCCAGTGGTCTTCCACCTGACCTCCTGCTCATCCTTGTTACCTGCAAGACCCCTCTATGCATTTGAATCTGTCACCTCAGCTCTACCCTTTGAATCACTATAGGACATTTCTTCCTTGCTTCAGATCAAAACTTCAAATAAAAAGGGAGTCCAAATTCCAAATATTTACTTTAATTTGTATGTTTTATTTAAGCAGATAACAAATTGAGAGCCAATAGGCTGATCTTAACTATTGAGTCTGTAAGAGTCCAGGGGAGATTCTGCAGTTTACAAATGGAATGAATCCTTTCTTAAGAGTAAGAATTTCCTGAGTAGATACAAACATCTGCACCAAACCCTTCCCTTGAACTAATTCATAATCCTGTTGTGAGTCTCCAACAGAATCCAGCAGACCATTTAAGTTTAGGATCTTGTGGAAATCCTTTTTCTCTATCTTGAAAGAGATATCTGGAAGGAAAGATGTATTAGAGGAAATCTAGCCTATTTTCAACTTTTCCCAAATTGAGCGCTTCTATAATTTAATTTTTCTATTAATGTCGTGGCAGATAAGAATATATACAACTATTTTTCTTTTTTCTCACAATCTTTCATGAATGGGAATGTGATCTAAAATTCACTTCCAAATATATATGATGCTGCTGATTTCCCCTTCTTATTTCAACCACAAACCTTCGCTGCCCACATGTTGAAGGCAAGATGTTACCCCATAGCACCATTTGATTGGATTTGGTCTTTTCAGGGATAGGTTGGAAACTTTTCCCAGCTTTCAGTGACAATTCATAATCGTTTCAAAACAGGCTTTTCTGCCACATTTATAACTTATGCCAAAATGATCATATGCACCTCAAGCTATAACCCCAAATGAAGTATAACCATGAGTCTGAAAAAAAAGCTATTTTCCTTTCCTTGACAAAACATCACCCTTTATACTTATAAATAAAGGAATTTCAAAGGGAGAGTGAAATTATGGTTAGGGAAGTTAGAAAAGGATGACACAAGTAGAGAAAAGACCTAAGAGACAGCCAAAAGTTTACATTTTGACAGAAGTTAAATTAATCATTTTAAATGTCATTCTATAGAATGTCACTGAGAATGAGTAAACAAGTTAATTAGTTTGGTTTCCTTTGTTTCTTCTTTTGCTAAATCCAGCCAAACAAAATGTGATTCCAAAAGCAGAAATAAAGAAAAGAAAAAAGCTGTTTATCCCTCCTAATTCTAAATTTCCTGATTTGGGGTCTTTCAGTTTCTATGCTTCTGCTAACATGTTCATTCAAACATAAATGCGATCAGCATCAAAAGCTTAACATTCAGATTAACCACTTTTTAGCATCTCACCTCTTTTTAGTTTGAACTTGGAATCTCCTCCATGTACAGACCACTAATGAGAAAATCCTTGCTTATGAATTCAGTTCAGAATGGGAGCAGTTTCCCCCCTCTCTCCTTTTGCATAATGTCGGCTTTGAAGTCAGGCAGTCCAAGAAAGTGATTGATCTCGCCCAAGTTCATAACTTTTTCAAAGTACTGCCGATATCATTAAATTTTAATTAACCCTTTGAGCTCCTTCTATGATGTAAAGATGAGGGAACATCAAAGGCTCATGTGTTGGAGAAGCAGTGGCATCTTTTGTGCTCACATTGCTTTTTAGAGGATATCTAAGATGCAAATATTTCAATGGGGTCTTTGGCTTTTTGTGTGTGTATGACATTGTTATGCTATTGCAGGGGTTGAGCTAAAACCTATTGTTAGTCTTTCAAAGCTGATTATTTAAGCATTGCTGTGTTAAGGGCTTAGAAGTGGTATGGCTTTCCACCTCTTCTACATAAAGCATTTTAATCAAGGAGTCTTTAAAATGTCACTTGGTTTGTAGCTTCTTGTGTTGTTGTCCTTCACGAGCTCTCATTCATAATTAATCTTGTTTCCATCTTATGAGTTAGTGTGTAATATTCTGCGTGTGGTCTTGGAAAGTCACACAAGTTGCATTCAAATCTGCTGGAAGAAGAAACAAAGGCAGAAGGAGGAAGTGTACTGCCAGAGGTTATAGGATTTGAGGCTGTTAAGTCTAATGTGTAAAAGAAGAGCTTTGCTTGAAGCATTTAGCAAACATTTATCAAGTGCATAATCTGTACCAGGCATTGCTTAAGTGTATAGTCACTGCCCTTGTTAAATGCACATTCTAGTGAAGCAGCATTTGCAAACCCAGGGATTCATATTCTTGTGTCCCTTACTATTTCCAACAGTCAAAAGGCTACTTGAATGCCTCCTAGTCCACTGGTGCCTATTAGGCCACTGGGCAATGTTAGCAAGTGCAGGCAACCCAGGATGCTAACATCTTATACATATCATTGGAAATAGAGAGGGTCTCATGTGATAATGTAGAATCAAGAAACTTGTGTGGTTGGCCACATGTAACTCTTGTCTACTTGTGCCTTTGTTTCTCCACACTACTACCTGTTGCCTACCTTCTTGATAAAGTTTAAATGAGCTCATATACATATGTCTTGAAATATTACTGTCTTAATAGTATTAAGCTTAATAATTTTAAGCTTGCTATTTAGATGCAGGAAAAGTTGGCTAGAATATATTTCCTTTTTTCTGGTGGCCTTAATTTCCTGCCATTTCTTTTTTTATGTAAATATCTACCAACTGTGATTTTCACTTTAAAGAACTATGGGAAAGAGAAGAAGTGATGAAAGTCTTGATTGCTTCACTTCTTCAGAAGTAATGATAAGCTCATTTCCAAAGCCCAAGTGCACGTTTGCCCCTTTAGGGTCACTTTAATCAAGGCAGTATCGCAGATGATGTGTGTCTACCAAAATGAGATTTTGTGACCTGCTGAAGTGAACATGATCTGGGCTTGCATTTGGGGTGTCTGACTTAGTGAGCTTCATGTTTATGAGATTTAAATTAAACCTGCATATATTATTAGGGGAAATTTTGACAATTTTACCAAAATTTAACAAAATTAGTTGATTTCCTCTTTCCTCTTAAATAGAATTTGAGGCAATTGTAGTGAAAATAATTTAATACTGGACTATTAAATGCCTTAATGATTCTAGAATTCCTGAAGAGGACAAGTCCATATTTTAAAGATAAAGTAGGATTCTAAATAGTATAACTGTTGTTTTGGGCTCAGGATGTAGATAAATCTATGGGACAGAGGCCTCCAATATAAACAATGTGTTCTGACGACAGCAGGTAGTTTTTTCTCCTTTTCCCTATGCTTGTAGAGGAAACTAGATAAATTAATTTGAGAAGTATATCTGTTCTTGAAATGAATGAAAGTGAAGGAAAATTCAAATTTTATTTTGGTTTGGTAACAGAAGAGAATTCACATAAAGGTTTAAGCTTTTCTTCTTACCCACACTTCATAGAAAAAATAGCCAACTGTTAAGTCACAGTGCCATTTAATGTTTCACATTCTTTTTAAATGTTACCAGCATATTTTAAAACTGTCAATTATTTGCAGATTCTAATATATTTGTTCACCATAGCATATAAGAATAGTTATCATAGAGAATCAGTCCAGGTTGCTTGAAAATAATATTCCAAAAGCCATCAATAAGAAAATTGTGAAAAATGAAAACAAAATAAACAATTTAGACTTAGAGCAGTAAAGGTTTAAAGCTATACCCCCCAAAAAGGGTTTGTTCAAAACTAAATTTCTAGGGTCGTTATATAGATATATAAGGTAGAAATAGTTTGGGGGCACATGTGCAAAAATTAGCTTAAAATAGCTTTCATATATATGATGAACATATGGTGATCTATGAATGCAGTGGCAAATGGCATTCACTAAATAATATTCCCACTCTTCCTTTTCTCTCCAATTTCTCTGTCAAATGAAAGCCAGAAGAGATTATAATTAAAGTTATTCTGAGGAAAAACAAAATTCCACGTTGTGAATTATAAACTGCCTTTCATTCTCTGCTCTCTGACTTCCCAAACTCTCTTTTGGTACTTGAGGGCAAAAATGACGTTAAGGTTAACTCAGGGTGCCCGCCTAACTGAGTGGTGCCATGCCAGCAGAAGAAAAAAAATCATAATAACTGTCTCTATCAGGTGGAAGAGTTGATTTCTTAACCACTGATTATATTTCAGTGACTACGTTTTCCTAAAA
Source organism: Ceratotherium simum simum (assembly GCF_057802395.1). NCBI lineage: Eukaryota > Metazoa > Chordata > Mammalia > Perissodactyla > Rhinocerotidae > Ceratotherium > Ceratotherium simum. The sequence continues at coordinate 13,790,624 of NC_141903.1, read as the reverse complement.
CAAATACCTCTAATTCTGATGATTATTATAATAATACTGCCGTTGATTAATTTTTACTAATGCTGCTAAATATGAGATTTCAGAAATTGAACCAGAAGCTTTAGATACATTATCTCCTTTATTATTAGAATGCCTCTGTGGTTTACATGGTATTATCCCCATTTCACAGATCAAGAAACTAAGGCTCTGAACAGTTCAATATTTTGTCCAAGGAAACTAACAACTAATAAATAGTAAAGTTGGGATTCTTTAACCAAGTTTTACCTGTCTCCAAATCCTTGGCTTTTTTTTACTAAGTTATACTGAATTTGCTATTCAGTATAATCAGCTTAACATTTCGTGAATAGGTCAAGTTTGTTTTCTTCTCTCTGCCTTTTTATTGGTTGTTCTTCCCATCTAAAATACTACGCTGTCATTGCTGCTCATTCTTTAAGATATAACACAAATCCTAAATAATGGTAAGTCACCAGTTTTGACTTCTCAGCTCTCCTAACGCCCTTTCCCAAACAGACTCTTCTGGTCATGTGGTTCAAGTGAGCCTGCTTGGACTGTGCCCTCAGAATTCCTCCTCCCTGTGACCATACTAATTATTTCAGAGATATGCATGTGACTTAAGCTGAATAAATTAGGGTCCTCTCTAAGATGTTGGCATCATCAGAAAGATTTTTTCTTTCTGGTAGGGTATATTAACTTATAGCCATCTTTCCTGCCTTATGGAATGTCTTTCTGAGAATATATTTGACCAGGGGCAAGCACAGACATGGAAAAAGAGAAATGTTAGATGAGATTGAGGCCCTGGATCCAGCTGTGCCTGAAACAGAGAAGTATTTTTTTCAGTTACATTAAGCAAATAGAGAAATTAATTTGAGCATGTTTTTTGCATAAGTTTGTATTGTTTCTGCAACTTCTATTGGTCTTGGCCAATACTTGTATTGATCTATTAAAGCTTTTATGATAGTCTTAATCATTATTATATTAACTCCCTGAATGGCCACAGCATTTCTCTGTACTTCAAAAATGTCCCTTACCTCATTTTCTTAAATTACTCATTTTGGCTTTATTTGTATTAATCTACAACCCTAATAGGCTGTAATTGCTAAGACAGCGCAGACTAGGCCTATATGCTTTCTCACACTCACTTATGCTACTAAGTGTTTTAGTATCTGCCCCAATAAATTTAATTCAATAATATAAAACACCAGTCTAAGCACTGTAGCAGATACTGAGATTAATAAAACCTGGGGACTACTTTAGAGGCACTTAATATTGTTTTGTAGGATGAGAGAGAGGCTGGTGGTAGAGAGTATATGAAGAAAATGACTTTAATATAGGCTAGAGTAAGAGCAGGGGAAAAGCAGCTCATATTTAATGAGCACTTGTTACATGCAAAGCACACTGAGCTAAGAGCTTGATGCGCATAATCTCACAGAATCCTCTAAATCACACTAGAAGGAATTTTGCACATTTTATTATTGAAGAAACTAAGACACTCAAAAGAGGTCATTATCTTGACCAAGTTTCCATTCCAGATGGTGTATGTTGAATAAGTGCCACGTCTGGGAGGGAAATCTGGGTAAGACTGAGCAAAATGTTTACTTAGGTTGTTCGGAAACAGCAGGGCTGGTGGTTGGTGAGTGAATTCTACTTGGAGTCAAGGAGGAAATGTGGTGTAGGTGAAGTGGTGCCCAGTGAGATGATGCATAAGAAATAAGATGAAGCCAAAACTAGAAAAAGGGTTGTAGATTCAGAATCAAGTGGGGCGATATGTGAAAAAATGTCAGCACAGACAATTTAGACTTAAGGTTGTGAATGAGTTGCAGGTGTTGAGCTAACTTGATGTCTGACTGTGGGACTCAGGGGTAGTCTTGGAAGCTTAAATAATCTTGAAGGACTAGACACCTAATCACATGGTTAATAAGGGGAAGGCAAGGGATTGGCCGCAGTCTGACTCCCAGTCCTCATTCTGTTCCTTAAGGAACCTTACTTAAGGTACAAAGTGCCTTAAGTACCAAAAGAGAAGTTCTAAGTGCTGTGGGAGCTCAAAGGAAAGTGAGATATATTTAGAGATTAAGCAGGAGGCAGCTTTAGAAATGAATCTCAAGGGATGCCTCAGATTTTAACAAAGAGAGATACATAGAATGGAGACCATTTGTGGCAGAGAAACATAGCAAGGACTTTAGTATGAGATACGCAGGATGAGGAAAGGGTGTGAGAATTACTTCAAGATAATTTTCCAGCGAGGAAAAATGGGGTCTGTCTTCAAAAAGCCTATGATCTTGTGGGTTACCGATCCAAAAATCACAAAATTTATGGCTCTAAATCATGAGTCTTGTTTGAAAACTTATGATTATTTTATCTTCAGTTTTGAAACTGCCTTTGAGAATTCTTCTTTATTTGCAAATCTACCATATTAGAGATAGGAGTGTAGAAAAATATGAATTAAAAATTTGAATTAAGAGTTGGGATTTGGAGTAGAAGCATGTGGGCTAAATTCCAGACTAGATCTGTGAGCATGAGGAAACTATTTACATTTTACTTCCTTTATCTGTATCCTTGCAAGATAGTCATGAAAATCAAATATGAAAAGGCACGTTCAATTGTTTAGCAAAGTGTCTGTTATATAATAAGAGCGTAATAATCATAAGGCATTATCATCGTTAATATTACTGTTCCTAAACTGCTTATGATTTAGAAAAATTGTGTTATTCCTGCTTCTAATTAGAGAGACATATTTCAAGAACTGAAAAAGTAAAGCTATATTTTGCACATTTGAAAAAACATCATAAGTCTGGAGTTAAAATAGAGGTAGTATCCCATGGTATCCATGTAAAAACTGAGACTCAAAAATATATACATGATTTATCCATATCACTCAATTTTCTTTTGGTTTCAAAATTAGATAACATTAGTCCTCATCTTTCCAGCCTCCAATATTTATTGAGTTTCCTTGCCACCTGCCCCCTGGCTGCAAAGCAAATGCCAAATTTTATTTTATTTATATATTTCTTTATTATTTATAGCAATCTCACTTTTAGTTTCCAAATTCTATATCAGTTACCATTAAGCAAGGTTATGCTGAGGTACCAAATACCTCCAAATTATCAGTAGCCTACAACCAGGATGATTGATTTCTTACACATGATATGTGCTGCAGATGGCTCTTCTCCATGAGTCTTGTTTATTCCAGGACCCATGCTGAAAAAGCAGCTCATAGCTGGGATATACTGGCCTTGTGATAAGGGGAAAGAAGTCTGGAAAAACACATAAGGTCTTTCAAAGCTTCTGCTATCAAGAAGTAATATGTTACTCAGGTCATAGTTCTTTGGCCAAAGTAAGCAGCATGGCCAAGCCTAATGGCAGTAGTCTATTAGAAGTATAAACCTCTTATGATGTTAGTAGATGACAGAGCCATAATGCTAATTTTACCAAGAAGATCTGGGTACTAGTACTTATTATATGCAGGGGTCTAGGATGGCCTCCTCTATTCCCGCCCCCTGTGAATAATCCCAGGGACTGTGAATATGATGTGTTCTACTCCATGAGTAGGTTATATTATATAGCACAGTTGATTTTAAGAAAGGAAAATTATCCAAAAGGGCCTGACTTAATCATATAAACTCTTTACATCTGGCTCTAGAGATCAGAGATAGAGCAAGTGAGAGATTCAAAGCACACGGGGATTCAATGAGAGAGGTTCTCAGCTACCGGCTTGACGATGGAGAAGGCCACATGGCAAGAAATACAGATGGTCTCTAGAAGCTATGAGAGGCCATAGGATGGCAGCCAGCAAGGAAATGGGGACCTCAGTTCTACAAACACAAGGAATTGAACCTCGGTTCTACAACCAGAAGTAACTGAATCTGGCCAAGTGCACTTTGAAGCATATTCCTCCCCAGAGCCTGCAGAAAGCTATGCAGCCCCCCTGACACCTTGATTTCAGCCTTGTGAGACTCTGAACCGGTCACTCTGTGCCTAGAGTTCTGAACTCTAGAAGTGTGAGCAAATAAATAGGTGTTGTTTTAAGCCACTACATTTATGGGAATTTGTTACATAACAGTAGAAAACTAAGGCAATGTTACTCTGCTGCGTACTAGCTCTAGGACTTGAAGCCAGTGCCATGGCCTCTCCAAGAGTTACTTTTCTCATATTTACAAATAAAATCTCTGCTCCACATAGTCCCTATTGTTATCACAAATAAGATAGAATATGCAAAATTAATCGTAAACAAAATGCTACAAACCTGTAAGGGATTGACATTATATAACACACAAAATAGTTTATCCATTTCAATTTAGAAATCAATTAAGTACACAAATTATTTATTTTACTATACCGTCTCACCAAATTCGGAGAAAACAGTCATGGAGCATGGGTCCAAATAGTCAGAAGTAAATAATTATTGGAACAAAGGTTTGATTTCAACTCAGCCATTGGAAAGGCTACAGGAATTTGCACAGTATACTTCATATCATTGAGCCTCAGTTTCTTCACATTTGATATCCAAGAAGGCTTTGTTGTTGAAGATTGGAGGTAATACATATACACTGTTCCCAGTGAAGGCACATACAATGTACCTAATATTGATTTATATCATTTATAATAAAATAATTAATACTTCCTATAAAGTGTCAAAAATATCTACAGCATGGCTCCATGCCCATTTCCTTTCTGCCCTGTCCTGGACCAAGTCACATTATCTATTGAGGTGCAAACTCAAGATGGAATCTAGCAGACTGTCATACCGGCCATATTGGCTTCAGGCTTAATCAGGATGGGAACATTCCCCACTCATCACATCCTCAGCTTTCAATTAGGCATTTTACATTAAAGTTCAGTCAGCATCAAAGAAAAGCTCTCTTGATTAAGATCATTAAAGAATTCTTCATCTTTAGTTCAATGGCATCTTGCCTACGGAATTATTAGACTGCTTTTTTGGTACACTGCCTATTTCAGGGAGAAAATATTCCGCTACTACATACGGGCAGGATAAAGATTAAGCGCAATTGCCAATTGCACATAAGGAGTCTGACGCGTTCCTATTACCAAAAGGAATCTGTAGAGTCTGATATCCAGGAATAGGAAGAAACTTCAAAAAATCCTCAAACCCAGCCTTTTGAACTGAATCAGGTCAGATGGTGGTATCTAGTTTACACATGGAGGCACCAGAAATATGAGTGCTTTTTTAGTATCTTGTAACTAGATTGTGGTCTGACCCCCAGGGCCTGTGTTCTTTCTATTCTTTCACAAGATTCATAATGCTCTTCTCCAGAGGAGTCTGTCCCACTCACAGTCTCTTGATGGATAATAAGAAACTTTACTCTCTTGATATGTGTTTACAAAGTGGTTAATCTGCCAGTGAATCCAATATTTATTGAACACCTACAGTGGGCGAAGCATGTTGCCAAGACACTAAAAAGAAGCTAAGACATCTAAGATACAATTCTTATCATAATGGAAATGACAATTTGGTTGTGCCAAGAAAAATTCTCATGAAAGTCTAGTTAACATTATGAGAAAATATATAAATGTCTCTTAAAGCATGTTCCTCTGACCACTGGCATCAAAATCAACTGGTAATTCTTTTATAAACAGTATACTTTGAGAATCATGCCAATATATGATAAATACCACTTATGTGATAGAAAAAAATGCTATACAGAACCAAAATACAGGACATTAATATGAACAAGTTCTCAATAAAAGATGAACAAATGAGTGAATGAATATATGAAGTGGAGATTTGAAGAAATGTCAAAATTAGTAGAGGTGATCAGGGAAGGTAGTGATGGAAATATGAATAAGTAATTAGCTAGATTCATGGCTAGCAGAAGAACTGGCATAGAAATTTTGTGACATTAATAATAATGTTATTTAGATGGACACTTTTTTATCTCTTTTTCTTGCCAAAATTATGGTCAGAGTGGAGAGCCTGAAAGCATGGAACATATTTTTAAAAGCATTTATGGTTGTAATCTTTCATTTTCTGGTGATACACTAAAGGAAAAATGGTGAAGGCTAAACGATGACATGCAGTTATATTAAAATATATTTTTAAAAACCAAATGAAAAGAAACATGATGTGTTACGTGGTATTCCAGATTAACAATGTAGTTAGTTCCTCAGGGTGGAAGGTAAATATACATAATTGCTAGCAAGACATTCCTTTAACACTGATATATTAGGAATCCATTTTTAAAAGTACATACTTCTACAAGACTCTTTCCCTCTGTCCTCAGATTTTTTTTTTAATTTAAAATTTTTCACCAAACACTTTTAACTGAAGCAGCAGTAGCTGAACACTTCCTTGAAGAACACATTCAAATTAAGACTATATGAACTTGTTTTTTGTTTTTTTGTTTTTATATGTTTACATTTTACATTTTGTCAGAATAGAACGATACGTTCTGAAAATGGTACGTTCTGAAAAAACAATGTGTTGAAACTTCTAATGCACCACTGTGCTGAAAAAGAACACTTTATTTGTGAGCTTGTGGTATCTGGATTTGATTTTTATTTTTATATCTGCATTATAGCTTGATTGTAAAAAAAGTAATACATACGTGTAAAAAAATAATAACAAGTTCAGGTAAAGATAATAATCTTGATTTTACCATAATCCCACAACCTACAGGTAATTATTGTTCATTATTATTTTATATATCAACATCTCTCTCTATACTCATTAAATAAAAGTGGGATATCATATACATTCAACCACTTGCTCTTTTTTCAAACTTGCTAATATATATTGGATGTCGTTCTAGAAATATTTTGTCTTTCAACAAGAACAGAGACTTGGAAAAGGATCTGAAGTGAGAAGACTCGTTACTCTATTATGAATTACACCTAAATCAGATTGGCTAGATAACAAATGGCTAGTTCACATTCAACTGCTGTTATGAATCCTAATGCTAGTTGGCTGTGTTTGTAGTGAATTCAGTACTGCTCCTCTTAAATCTGCATACAGCCCCAAATAATCAGCAATTCTAAATCTTTTTAATAACACTATTAGTCACATTATTGTAAGCTTCAGTTCAATTATTAAGAAATATTAATAGGCTTATTGTAATAGTCATAGTATTAAAATGGTCCAATGCCATTACCTTAACACCCAACACCAGCTAACACCTTATTTTGGAGTTTCCTAGTGCAGAAACTGTTTAAAGATTTATAGCATATCAACATTACCTTGCTCCTCTGAAAGAAATTTTCCATGTAAAACAAATTTCCCCTACATATAGATGCTATCTAGCTCAGTGGTATAGTGTAGTCATTAAAGGTAGACTCATTTTAAAATATGCTGAAACTAAAAGCATTTTGTGTGCTCATTGCATTATTTAAAGTATTAGTTGAGGAAGAAAAACTAACATTTATACCCTTCTTACGGTTTACAATGTGTTTTCATGTGATTTTCTCATTTAATGAAAAGGATTTGGAAAAACATGAGCAAGATGTCGGCATTCCTCCAGAAAATTTTAAGACTCTGTAGCTTGATTCATTCACCAGTTTTTATTGAGCACTTATAATGTTCTAGGCCCTGTGCTACAAGGATTAATCCAGTGGTTCTTAACATAGGCTGTACATTAAAATGGACACTGGAGAGCTTTTGAAAAAAAACATGATGTCTAGGCCACAGCACACACTAATTATGTTAAACTCTCTGGAGTCAGAACCCTGGCATTGATAATTTATTCAAGTTTTTCCAGCAATTTCATTGTGTAGTCAAGGTTGAGATTCAACAGTTTCAAATAGAAAAGCTTAACATAAAAGTAAAAAACAATTTAATCAGCAGTTAAATGATATACTCAAACATAAGAAATTTAGATTTGAGTAATTAAAAGTACAGAGTAAAATGCATTTTTATTACAATTATAGTGCAGGATCATATTTCACTTGCTAAAATCTACAAGGTTCTCTTTGCTCTGCTGTTGATATCAATAAAATAGAGGATGAGACAGATAGATAAACAGACATCCCCAGTATAGGTAAACTTCCTTGAAATTGGCCTACTCCCTTGTAAATCAAAAAAGAAAGGAATCAATACAAAAATCCATGAAGGATATATATCTTTATTGTATATTTCCTTAAAAAGGCAGGTCAGAGGCTCGTATTGCATATCACAAAGAACCAATACTCACTCTTTCCCTAAATCTTCCCACTTATTAAAAAAAAACAAAACGTGCCCCAAACTTTCTCTTCCTCAAAGAGTAGTCTCACCACCATCTCTCTATCCCCATCCACATCTTCTTTCTCCAAGCCATGCTGCACCCCCACAGCATCTTCAGGATGTAACCATCAACACATAGCTCTAGAAGTCTAGTTATTTTCTCATCCTCACTAATTATTTTTTGTTATGAAAATTGATCCCTTTGGCATTTTGCTGTATTAAATACTTAATTTTGGATGTGATTCATTGATGGTAAGACAGATGGATTAGTTTGGTAATGATGGCCAGATAAATTGATAGAAAAGAGTGAGAAGGAAAGGAAGAAGGAGGGAGGAAGGGATAAAAGAACAGATGGAGCGAAAAATAAACAAAATCATAATCTCTCTCTGCTCAGAACAACAATTGCTTTCCCTCAAATTGGAGTAAAATCCAACCTCTTTATTGTGGCCCAAAAACCGCATGCACAGATGTGGCTCTGCCCGCATCTGCTGGTCTGCTTCCCCTTACTACTTTCACGCTAGCCACCCTGGCCTCCTGTCTTGAACATGCCAAGCTCGTTATTGCCTCAAGGGCTTTGCATTTACTCTTCCCTCTGTCTAGACCTGTGTTTTTCAACTGTGGATGATTTTGCCCACCTTGGCAATATCTGCAGGCATTTTCGGTTGTCACAATAGGAAGATGCTATTGGCATCTAGTAGGTAGAGGCCAGGATTGCTGCTAAACATCTTACAATGCCTGGAGTAGCCCCAAACAACAAGGAATTATCCATCCCCAAATGTCAATAGCATCGAGGTTGAGAAATCCTAGTCTAGACAGAGATCTTTCCCCAGATCTCTTCTGCCTTTTTTCTCCTCTTTTTTCAGGGCTCTCCTTCCTGAAATATCACCTGTTTAGGAAGGTAGTCCCAGGTTATCTTATCTAAAATAACAACTCCCACCACATTCTTTCTACCTCCTTACACTGTTTTATTTCTTTTTTATGGTACTTATTTTAATATGTTATTGATGTTAAAATAGACACATGTATGAGACAAATAAAAATGTTCACACCAAATGTCCTAAGATGAATCACACTTTCAATAATGTTAAAATGTGAGGGAAAAAATACCATATATTTTAGGATTGAGGGAATACAAAATTATCTGGACTGTACAGAAAAGAATACTGAGGTTTCAAAAGGTTAAGGAACTTGCCTGAGATCACACAGCTATTAAGTGATAGAGCTAGACCTCTGAGGATTAGAGTTCCTCTTTGAAGTCGTTTTGGTGAGTTGGGCTGGGGCTGGGAATAGGATGATAAAGAAACCTGCAGGGGTAGGAAAAAAAGAAAAGGGACAGAGAAAGCATACATTTCAAATAAAAGTGTTCTTAAACAACAAACAATATCCCACACTCTAGGGCACAGCATTTAGCTCATCTCTAAGAAGCACAAACGACTAGTATTGTTCAAGATGTAAAATAGCAGGGTCACTTGACACAGCCACACTAAAGCAATCATAATACTTTAATCATAAAATACTCTGCTGTAAAACACAGCCAACATTTGACCACCCAGCTAAGTATCCTCCCTGGACTAATTATTTTTAAAAGTTAGACAGAAAACCGTTATAGTTTTAGGCGCTCTTGTCGACATAGGAGTGAATAAAGCATGTTTCTGCCAACCAGAGGATGTGGTTTAAGGAGCCTGGAATTCTTTTCTTTTTTTTTTTTTTTTTTACTCTCTTGATAATGTTTTCATCGTACTACCAAGAAAGAGCTCAGTGCAAAGATATGCAGTGGTGCTAAATGAATTACATGTACCATAGTGGATGATATCGTAGAAACTAAACAGTATGTAAATGCTCTCTTGTATCAAAAGTCTGAAAAGAAAAGGACAGGTTAAACATTCTCAGACTGTAGCTCAGAAGTAAAATGTAAATTTTGGAAGTAGATATTGAACCCTTCTATTTATACAACTGTAGATGTACCAAGCAATTTAACTGGTAGAAATTCTAGAAGAAATTTCATTTTGAGGGTTAAAAGTTTACTGGATAATTTTTGGACATTAAAATAGTTTTGAAGGAACAAGCACCAGTAGCAAGAATAAACAAAATGTAGATGTTGCAGGCACAATAGAGAGGGTTTCTTGGAGTGCTCAAGATTTAGAAGGAAATAGCTGGTTTTCAATTCGGGCTCTGCCACTTACTAATTGCAACCTTGGGCTAGTTCCTCAACTTCTCTGTGCCTCTGTTTTCTGAACAGTAAAATGGGGATTATAATAATGCCAGCCTCAGGTTTTCTTCCCCCCCGGCAAGGGAACATTCACCCTAAGCTAACATCTGTTGCCAATCTTCCCCCTTTTTTCTTCCTTCTCTTCCCCCCAAAGCCCCAGTACATAGTTGTGTATAGCTGTAAGTTCTTGTTCTTCTGTGTGAGCCGCCACCACAGCATGGCTACTGACAGACAAGTGGTGTGGTTCTGCGCCCGGGAACAAAACCTGGGCCGCCAAAGTGGAGCACACCGAACTTTAACTGCTAGGCCATCAGGGCTGGCTCCAGCCTCAGGTTTTTTTTTTGGTGAGGAAGATCAGCCCTGCACTAACATCCATGCTAATCCTCCTCTTTTTGCTGAGGAAGACCGGCTCTGAGCTAACATCTATTGCCAATCCTCCTCCTTTTTTTTCCCCAAAGCCCCAGTAGATAGTTGTATGTCATAGTTGCACATCCTTCTAGTTGCTGTATGTGGGACGCAGCCTCAGCGTGGCCAGAGAAGTGGTGCCTCGTTGCGCACCCGGGATCTGAACCCGGGCCGCCAGTAGCGGATCGCGCACACTTAACCACTAAGCCACGGGGCCGGCCACAGCCTCAGGTTTTGATGAGGCTTCAACACATATAAGGCATGTTAGGGCAGTGCTGGCAGTGAATAAGCCTTCAATAAACAGAAGTATGATTGCTATTGATGGCATTAGCCTACTGACTGCCTTGTGAGCACCTAAAGTGACACAAACAGACCAGAGACATTTTTGTAGTCCTTGCCTGTTGATTTTCTTTTCTTTTCTTTCTTTCTTTCTCTTTTTAATAATTATTTAAAGTATTGGCACTGGGCAGAGCATAAACCATTTAAACCAATATACTTTACAAAATTAACCTAGAATGGCAAATTCCTTCATTTGTCCACAATAGAACATCATTCTTCTTTAGACTTTGTTATATATTTAGGTTGAGAACAGGAATCTTTCTTTACAAATTGTTTTTTTTTTCCCCCATACACACTCGTTCCTCTCCCTCCGCTCCCCTCCTGTCCCCACATACAAAAGAAAGACCTCAAAAATACACAACGGCTTTTTCTTTTCCTCTGTCAGACGTAAGTTTTGAAGACTTCACAATTTATTGGTGATCAGGTGGGAAAAGAGAGTTTTCTAAAATGCAAACGTTTCTAAAAAGACCAGTGTCTCCTCTGGCAGCACCAGCTTCAAATGATCTGCCCACTGAGAGCATCTCAGTTTGATACATTCCGTTTCATAAAAGCTGATTCAGGCTTTAGAATCCTACAGGGTCTTCATAAAGTGGATATAAAATAATAATAAAAAAAATAAGGGTAAAGCTTAAAGATTTAATCTAAAGAACATTTATTTCTGATCTCCCCTCTCTCATTTTAGAAGAAATATGTTGATTTTCTTTTTCCGAAATATGTTTTATTTACTTCAGTTAACTTTTTTCTTGTAGGATCCAAAGAAGAAATGGCTTGTGCTTAGTTTGGTATTTATAATTATACATCTGCTTCAGCAAATAAAACATTTGGAACTGAACTCTCAGTCAAAGGGTCAAGGTATTTTATTTTGTTTGGACTCACAGGTGGCCTTTAGGGCCGTCGTTCGCTCTCAAAGGCATTCTGGCTCTGTAACCATAACAATCAGTGTTCTGCAGTAATAAAGCTGTCTTTTTTCATAAAAAATGTAAATGGTATTTATGTCATATATCTATGAAGCAAGTTAAGTGGAAACTTTTTGAAATGGTTATAACAGGACCTGAAATGGATTATGTTAGGCAGTTAGGTTTAGTAATTCCTAAATATGAATGGATTGAGCAAGAATGTTGGATCTTTCACAGTTCCTGGATGGGGAGGCATAAGAATTTAGTCACTCACAAAATTGTACCCATTACCGAAGTTTGCTGTAACAGGATGTGACCAGGAAGCCAAAACTTTCATGGCGGCCCTAGGTGGTCTTTACTACACACAATGTTTCTTTTATCCCGTTACAATTTCAGAATTAAAATGGCATAATTTTGGATTAAGCAATGCTCTCCCCTAATCTAAAATAAAATATTAGCTTATTGCTGCCCTTTTTTATTTATACCTCCTGGTTTTCAGGGTTGTTACTACTGTTTTTAACTCCACACAAGTTTCTAGTTTTTGCATGGTAAAATGTATCCACCTTGTCTTTTATAGCCTTCCCAGCTTTAGTCTTATAAATAAATCTGGACGTATTTTCTTCTATGACGTTCTATGATTTTTTGTTTTCATATTTAAATTGGTACACCTAAGATTATTTTCATGTGGTAAATGAACTAGGGCTTCAGAATCATTAGATTCCAAATATTTAGCATTTGAAGCAATAGCAATTTTTTTTTTAAAAAAATCCAGCATTCCCATTCATTTGAAATGCTATCCTCATTGTTTGCTAAATATTCATGTATTAGTTCCAATGTCATTATTTCTATACTGTGAAATTGATCCCCTTCTGTGTGTATTCTTTTTCCCCTCCAGTACCGACTTGCTGTCTTAAATAATGCTGCCTCTTAACGCATTTAATTCCTGGCACGGTTACCTTCCCTACCAACAGCTTACGTTTCTTTCTTTTGTTTTTCATTTTTTTTAATAATATTTCTATATAACCTTAATATTTTAAATTAAAATGCATTCTAATATCATTTTGTCATATTACCACAAATTTTAGTTGATGTTTAACTTAGGATATTCATTGAATGTAAAAACCTTTATAAGGAAATGTTAACATCTGTGTAATATTAAACCTTTCGATCAAGAAATAAGGTCTGTTTTTCTGTTTATCTATCTTCTTTTATGTCCTTTAGTAGAATTTTAACATTTCTTTCATGTGAGAGATATATTTTCACATAGCTTTTTTGGAAATGTAATTACATGTGATAACTCCATGGGACTTATTTTTTTTAAATCTATAAAAATTTATGAGAATATCCTTTGACCTTGCAATTACACAGCTAGGAATTTACCTTGCAGAAATATTTCCCAAAGTACATGAAGTTATTTGTACAAGTATGTTGACAGAAGTATTGTTCATAATATTAAAAAATTGGAAGCAATTTAAATGTATATCCGTGAGTGGCTGTCTAAATACAATATGGTCCATAATTTCATATTATAGAATGCTTGCATCTGTGAAAAAGATCAAAGTAGATTTCTATGCACTGATATGGAAAGCTTTCCAAGCTATATTATTAAATGAAAAAATATAAAGTGCAGAACAATGTGTATAGTAGGTTGATGTCTGTACAAATTTTGTGTAACATTTAAAAGGATAATTACACTGTCATATTCATAATCATTTTTCTAGAAGGACATACAAGAATATTTTACTATAAGAAAATATAATAATGACGTATTTCTTAAGCCTTCAGTATGTTTCAGACATTGTTCTAAGTGCTTTTCATATAATAACTCATTTAATCCTCACTACAATTCTATGTGGTGGGTTATATTCTTATCACTACTTTATAGTTGAAGAAACTGGAGACTGAGAGAATAAGTAAAGTGCCCTAGAAAATGTAGAGAAAATAAGTGAAGGAGCTAAGGTTCAAATCCAAGAAGATAAACTTCAGCAGCTATATGCTGAACTATGGCTTCTGAAGCAATATTCTGAACATTCACAGTACATGTACTTCCTTGTAAAAGTGCTCATCTTTAAGGGGAAGGCCTAAGAAATGGGGTAAGGATCATTTTACTTTGCTTTTGTAACTTTTTGTTTTAATATTTACCTTGTGACTCTAAAACTTTTATCTAACATTAACTTGCCAAGTTTTATCCAAGTAATGGATATGTCTTTTAATTCTGTCTTTATAATTTTTGAACTCATACAAAACCAAATAACTGTTATATTAACAAATTTGACAGCAAAAGAATAATACAAATGCCCACATGAGGGGCAATATCTTAGAGAAAATACATCTTCACCCATGCAGGAAGACTAAAAGTGATAAGGAGAGGAACATTGCACCAAAGGGTAGTTGGGAGTATAAGAGTCTGTCTTTCTGAGACAGGCCATAATCACAACCTTCTGACTTGAATATATTTTAATCTCCCTTTGAATTGATAAAAGTTATTAGGAATACATGGCAAAGCACCAAGATACGTAAAATATTCTAAATCAATCTGGAGTATTTGACCAATGAACAGGATTACTATCCACACAGCATGATTCATAATATTGTTACTACTTTTAATTCATCATTCCTTTCATATAGGAGAAGTGGTGATGTAATAACAGTATAGAATTATGCGAGATGTGTGATAGAAATATGACATGATGGAACGACTGGGTCTTTGCATTAAAATAAATTTTATGAGTTACATAGTGTTTAATACTTTCTGGCTAGTGTAAAATAATGCTGTAATTCGGGATTTATCCAAGCAAGGATAGTATCCATGGTATGGATTCACTTCCAAAGAATCGGTTGCTTTCTTCTGCAAGTTTTTTATGCATCACTTACTGTTCCAAAGAAGACTTAGGTTGGAGCTCCTGTGTATTCTTTCTAGAGACTGAAGCGTGTATGTGTGTGTGAGTGAGTGTGCAGCTGCGTGTGTAACTATGTGGTAATATATGTAGCAGTATTTAAAATGATAACTAGACTGTTACTGCAAATTGTAGGCTGAGATTAAAAAGCTGAGTTGGATAAGGAGCAAGATTCCCCACAGCCTAGCTCTAAATATAGGTGCTAGATAACTTAGCAGGATTTCCCAAGAGGTGGATGGGGGTGTAGTTATTGTGGGAACGGGATGGAAGAGTGATTCCTAAAGAAGAGTGGGAATGTAGGAAAACAAAAAGACAGTGTCTCACTTCTCTTCTGTGGTTCCTTGAGATACTAATCAGACTCACATTAGGGGAAAGAGAATGTGAAATAGGACTGGATTTTTTACTACCTGAAAATTAAAATGTCTTAGAGCTGAACGTGACTGTAAACTATCAATTCTTGCAAGAAGTAGAAAAGGGAAATGTGATAGTTAATTTTATATGTCCACTTGCTGGGCCATGGTGCTTCAGTATGTAATAAACATTATTCTGGACATTTCTGAGGGTGTTTTTGGATGAGATTAACATTTAAATCAGTGGACTTTGAGTAAAGCAAATGCCCTCCTTAATGTGGGTGGGCCTCATCCAATTAGTTGAAGGCCAGAATAGAACAAAAAGACTCACCTGCCTGGAACAAGAGTGAATTCTGCAGCAGACAGCCTTTGGACTTGAACTTCTTGTTCTCTTTGGACTTGAACCCAGCTTATATCTGGGTCTCTAGCCTGCTGGCTCACGCTGCAGATTTGGACTTGCCAGCCTCTATAGTCACATGAGCCAATTCCTTAAAATAAATTTCTGTCTATATATATGCACATCCTATTGGTTCTGTTTCTCTGTGGAACCCTAATAAAGGGAACAAGAGAGCATATTTGAAAGCAGTGATTGGACAGAAAATAAAGCTGTTTTCTGCTTGTGTCCTACGAAATCTGGCGCATTCAACAAACTGATTACAGACCAGACAATCTTTCCTCTTACAGTGAAGACTAGAGAAAGACTCCCAGAAAACAAAAAATTATAGTAAATTTTGTGTCCTGGACTTCTCTTCTGGTTTTACTCCTCTTTCCCCTTATCCTTGTCCTCTTAGGAAGACTTGCAATTGGCTCTATCATATAAAAAGATTGAATTGCTCTCTTCCTGTTACAGAATCTGTGTCATATAATTATCCAGAAATCCTTTATGTCAAATAGAAGTATCTAAACTGGTATAAACTTGTTGAGAGATGTGTAACACCTCACACGTAAGTGAAGCTTTCCCTTTTTTTAACTGAATCTTGCAATTACATAGAGCATTTTAAATGACATGATTATTGAACCCACTTTGAGTGGAGTTACAGTCCTGTGTGCCACACATTCCATCACCAATTCACACTCATTTACAATGTCATACAAAGCCTATGAAAATACATCAACTTGGATTCCAAATACCAAGGTCTCACACCAAAGCATCTTATATTTCAGTGCCTTTTGTCTAATGACGTGAATGCCGTAGACATGCAAATTTATAACAGTGTATATACATTTGATGATGGTCTAAAAGTAGCTTGATTCTCTTCTCACTTTTTTTCAGTCTTTGTTGCCTACAGTGAAGCAAAGAGGAGTAATTATGTATACTTAAGAGAAGTTGATCTGATAGTTTATTTATTCTTTTAGGCAATGGTCATTTTTTTTCATACCTGCAAAGTAAATTCTAAATCCCTTCCATGATCAACTAGAACATACTTCTTTGGTCTTTTCTGCTAACTGTCCTCTGCATGAGTGCACCATGACAGAAAATGCTATGCTCATCAATATCTGGGTTTCTCCTTTTATCCTCATCACACTGGCACTCAACATCAGCTAGACTCTTTGCTGTTGAGTGAAGAAACACTCTGAGTTCAAGCCAAGGGAAGGTGAGTGAAAGTGCTATAAACTACTTCCTGACATGATCTCTTTAAATTCTCATACAATCATCCAAGTAATGTTATATCTTTAATTATAGGCTAGGCTAGTTGGATGTAGAGAATGGAAGATTCCAAGACTCTAGGGTGGTGATAGGCGGAGTTACCAAATGCAGTGTGCCTAGGTCTCTAAATGACTGCATAGAGCAGAAATCCCTTGGTGACCCACTTTATACTGTGACATGTAAAAGAAATACAGTCTTATGCTGCACAATGACATTTTGGTCAATGACGGACAACATATATGATGGTGGTCCCATAAGATTAGTACCACATAGCCTAGGTGTATGGTAGGCTATACCATCTAGGTTTGTGTAAGTATACTGTATGATGTTTGCACAACGACAAAATCGCCTAACGACGCATTTCTCAGAACGTATCCCTGTCGTTAAGTGGCACATGACAGTAAATGTTGTTTGTGGTAAGCCATTTGCATTTTGGAGTTGTTTATTACAGCAACTAGCACTACTTACCATTAATAATACAGATAATCTAAACTTTAGTTTAGATAGTCACACTTTGTCCATGTTATTCCTAATTCTAAAATGCCTTCCCCCCTAACACCCATCTCTGTCTACCAAATCTCTTTTCTTTCGTCAATTAAAATTCTTTGTCCCTTATTCCCATGCTAAGAATTTATTATTGCCACGGAACATATTAGTTGTCTTATATCTATCACTCTTTATGTCATAATACATCTAGTTTTATACAATACCCAATACATTTCTGTATCTCCCTTATTAATAAAATACCTGGCACATATAGATTTGCAGGGTTCTAATGCTCATATCCATTTATAATTTTATTAATATTTTTGTAACCTCTAACTGTGTGCTAAATAACTATAGTTGTATATCAAGCTGCAAAATATTTTTATTTTAGTACATTTTAAATCAAAATAATTAATGAGAAAAATTGGTCATTTCAAAAATTGAAGGTTGCATTTGTTAGAAGGAAAAAACGAGTAATATCTATTATGCCAGCAGCTGTTTTGACACACTTTGCAGGTGAATCTTCACTGAGAGGTTAAGAATTCCTCACATTTTAGAAACTATTAACATTTTGAAGTTATAGAATCCTGAGGTCAGCAGTAAGCAGACTAAATGGTACCCATGTGGAAGTCAGCACATGTCCCCAAAAGTAAATTTCTTATCCCCTTATCACAAGAAGCAGCTTATTAAGTAGTTATGGTAGTAAATTTTAAATTCCCCTGAAGAAAAGGTTGACAAAATTGAATTATGAAGAGAGCAAAGAAGATTAAATTACCAGAAAAAGAGCAAAGTCTTGGGAGTAACTTCATAGCAACCTTCAGGCCCATGAAGTTTTATTAAGTAGAGAGTAGGAAGGATACAATAAGACAACATTGCTGAATTTGCAAATGTTTGGGCTACGTATGTGTAATTTCTGAACGGTATAAACATTGCATGGGAGGTAAAAGGAATTTGTAAAAATTTGGCATTAGGGAGCTTTAAGACCAGTATATTCCTCCTCCTAGAATCATATGGCTGTCAAGTCTACCCCTCTCGTTTCTGAGATGAGCAAACTGAATCTTGGAGAGGTTAGTTAAATAGAGTTGGGATATCACTTCAGACTTCAATTTGAAAGTATTTAGTAAGTCCTGCATAAGCATAAACTTGTTATTGTGACTCCTGTGATTTTTAAAATAAAAACCATTTGAACATTCCTGAGATAGAACATAATTTTTAAATGGCATTTCCTATCTAAAAATGAGTAACCAATGAGTACATATTGGATAAATTTCTTCTTTACTGCTTCTCCTACTTCTGCTCAGGTAAGGAGATCAGACTGCAGCTGTCTCTGCAAGTTCTTCCAGTTGAGTTGTAGATGCTTTACAAACATCAGCATTAGATCCTCGCTGACCCTATTCCCCAGCCAAGTCCACTCAGCATACTTAATCAGGGCTGAGGATGGCCACTTTTGCTATGTCTCTCCATGATTAAAGGACTCTTGCTCAGGATCCTAAAATAAATAAAGTAAATCCAGAGAAGGAAGGTAACCATTATACCCAGAGCCCCATGTCAATATTTTTCCTTCATATATTATATTTTTTCTGTAAATATTGATTAAGCTAGCATGAGATTAAAGTCATCAAAAAGACTGCTATCCTCAAGGAACTCACAACTGGACTACTCATTTAGGAATAGTTCATAGGATAACTTTTCCCCATTGGGAATTTTGTAGTTCTTTTGGTGAAATATCATTACTGCCATTAGAAAAACTAAATATTAGTTTTTCTAATATTAGTTTAATATTAGAAATGTGTACAATTAAAAATATTGTACACATTTTTCTCTTATGTGACAAGAGGGAAGAAGGCAATTTTGATGTGGTTGATATGGGAGTACTCAAACATATATTGATTATTTTATATTTATTAGCCTAGTTACATATGAATAGACCGAGTCACACCAAGCTGAATGGAGCTCATAAAGCCATGTTGCTTCTATCTCCAAATCTAAGAATGAATGAGCCCAATTCATTACATTTATTCATTCATACAGCAAAACGATGTCAGGTGGTGTAATTGTTGTGGAGAATAATAAAGTAGGGGAGGGAGGAAGAGACTACGGGAGGACAGTGAGTGAACCATGCAGGAAGTCCAAGGAAGAGACTTAGAAAAGGGGATGTGCTCTGAAAATGTCCTAAATTTAAGAGCAGCAAGAAGAACAGGGGTAGGAATTAGTAGGAAATAAAGTGGGAGACATAATATAGAGGAAGATAAAATAGGACTTTGTGGATGATTATAAAGATTTCAGGGCCCGGCCTCGTGGCCTAGTGGTTAAGTTCAGTGCACTCGGTGCTTCAGTGGCCCAGGTTTGGTTCCTGGGCATGGACCTACACCACTTGTAGGCGGCCATGCTGTGGCAGTGACCCACAAACAAAATAGAGGAAGATTGGCACAGATGTTAGCTCAGGACAAATCTTCCCCAGCAAAAAAAACAAAAGTTTTCAGTTTTCCTCAAAATGAATTGAGAGGATATTGGAGGGTTTTGAGTAAAAGAATTGAATGAAATGTCTTCCATCTTACAAGGATAGCTGTGGCTGCTGTCCTGAAACTAAAGTATAAGAGAATAGATATAGTAAGGCAAATGTGGAAGCACAAAGACCAGTGGAAAGACTATTAAATAATCTAAATAAAAGAAGATGGTAGCTTGGAACAGAGTAGTAACAGTGGACGGGCTGAGAAGACATGTATTTTGAAGATAAGAAAACAATGAGTTTTGCTAAGGATTGAATGTGAGGTGTGAGAAAGATAGGAATCAAAAATGACTCCAAGGCTATTGGGCTGAATAGCTGGAAAGTTGGAGTTGTCATTTAGTAAGATGGGAAACACTGTGGGAGGAACAGGTTTAGGAGGAAAGACCAGAAGTTGAGTTTTGGTTATGATATCTTTGAAATGAGAATTAAATTTCATAGAGGATGTATCAAGTGGGCAGTTAGGTACATAGTTCTGAAATTCAGGGGAGAGATTCAAGCTAAAATTATAAATGTGAAAGATATTATTGCACAGAATACTTAAATCCATGAGACTGGATGAGTATGCCAAGGGAGTGAGTGTGTAGATAGAGAAGAGATGAGATTCAATGTCTGAACACTGAAGGTCATGGAATTTTAGGGGCTGGAGAATCGGAAAGAATGAGAAAGTGGACTAGAAAGAAGACAGTTATGGAATAAATCCAGGAGTAAGTAATATCCTGGAAGGCAGTTGTTGGAATTTCTAATACTTTTTTTTTTTACTTCACATCATCATAAAAATTTAAGCCCAAACTCCCAAATCATTCTCCTCATGCTTTTATAAAGAATTCCTATTCATATTACAACTTGCAAGTGTAGTAATTCTAATAACCTGTCAAGTATTTGGTAACCTTTCTTTCAAATTTAGACTTCAGTAGTAATTTCATTAATTAAATCAATGAACTTCCCATGTACCTAACAGAGTTATCGCTGACTTCTTAAACTTTATTGGGAAGTTATTCCAGACAGAGAAATTCAGGAAAAATCTAAATCCGACATGCAAAAGAAATATACAACTTTTAAAGTTTTTAAAAGGCCAGATCTCATCAGGTCACCCATTTCAAAGCCTAATGAATTAGGGTAATTGAAATATTCATGTAATGGTGGGTGTTGAGCGGATTTTAAAAACTGAAAATAAATTACCAGTCCTTGCCTTCACCCCTCTCAGTCACAGTTAGTACAAGGTTGTGGAGTGAAGGGTGGCAAGTAGAGAGACGTATCTCTCTTTAACCTCTTCACCCCATCAATCACCCATGTTTACTTAGTTCTTCTAGTTCACCCCTAAACCTCTCCTTGGAGATACTACTCTTCTATACACATCAAAAATCACTTCTCTCCTAGACTTGGGAGTAACTTCCTACTTGCTTACTCTGCCTTTGCTTTCTCTGTATTTTTGTCCATCGTAAATATATCCATTAAAATAATCACATTCAAATACACTGGAATATTGTTCCTATTTATATTTTCATTCCTTTTTGTATTTCTTGGATTATTTATTCTTTCTAATTCTCTCTCTCTCTTGCTCAAACACTGTGATAATATTATTAGACTTTCAGAAAGACTGGTTTTGGTGATCAACTCTGTTTCCTTTAATTGATATTGGAGTAAATTGTGCTTTCATCTTTATTAACTCCTACTTTGTTGTTTTCTTTTCTGTTTTTATTGTTCCGCCACTTGAGTCATGACCTTTAAGTCTTTTTCTAGTATACATTTTGGGGCTCCAGGTTCATTTCTGTGTGCTGCTTTGTCTGCATCTCATAATGTAGTTTTATTTGTAAATTTTCCAAAATTTCAGTGATTTTTCTTTTCCATTGTAATCAAGAGTTATTTAAATTGATGTTTTCAAGTGGATACATTCATTTTTCACTCTTCAAAACTATTTATTATTCATTTCTGATTTTATTGCATTATCTTCAGAAAATGTAGCCTTTATGATCTCTGCTCTTTGGAATTTATTGAAATTTTCCTTTGTGGTTTAATACATCACCCATTTGTGTGGTTGTTCCATATATGCTTAAAACAAAGTAATTTAGTGATTTTAATCACACAGACCTACTTTACACAAATCTGGTTAATAGCAGTAAGCCAATCCTCTATTCAAACATGAAATATTTATTAGACACCTAGTATGTGCCAAGCACTGTTCAAGGCAATGAAGATATCGCAATGAGCAAAATAGATAAGTTCCTGTTCTGCTTGAGTCTAGGCAGAAAACAGACAATAAACAAGCAAGTAAATCCATCATGTATCAATATATGATAAATTGAGTGGAGATAATAAAAGTAGGGCAAAGTGGATGGAGAGTACCAGGAAGGGAAGCCAGAAGGCTGTTATTTTATAAAGATCAGGCAGGGCTTCCCTGGTAAGATGACATTTGAGGCAGGTCCTGAAAGAAGTGAAGGGCAGACTTGTGAATATCTGAGAAGCGAGTGCTCCACAGAAGGAAAAGCAAGTGCAAAGTCCCCAAAGCAAGAACATTCTTGGTGTAATGCAGGAATAGCAAGGAGGTCAAAGTGGCTGGAGAACTTTGAGTATGGGAGAGCATTGGTAAGATAGGGGTGGTGGGCAGAGCACAGAATAGCTTGAGAGCCATGGAAGCAACATCAGCCTTTACTGTGAGTGAGAAGGATAACCTTTGGTGGTCTTTGAACATAGAAGCACTGTGATCTGACAGGGATTTTTATTAAAAGAATCCCTCTGTGTTGCTGGGTTGAGAATACGCTTGGATGTGGGGGAGAACTGAACAAGAATAACTGTGAGGCCAATTAGGATGTTAGGGGAGATTTACAGGTGGCTTAGAGCAGGTTGTAACATTTAAGGTACTGAAAAGTGGTTGAATTCAGGGTGTGTTTTGAAGGTAGAGTCAGAATTTGAAAACAAAGTTAGTCTGTGGTGTGAGAGAAAGAGAGGACTCAAGGATAATGTCAAAGTTTTTGGCCTGAGCAATGGAAGGATGGAGTTTCCCACTTACTGAGACAGGAAAATTGGTGGATGAAGCAGGTTTGCGTGGGAAAAATCAGTTTACTTTTAGACATTTTAAATTTGAGTTGCCAATGACGCATAATAGGGGAGAGGTTAAGTAGCAGTTGGGTAAAAACGTCTTTAGATCAGGGGAGATATCTGGACTCTGTCTAAATATTTGAAATTTTTGGAGAATATTAAAAAACTGTGGTCCTGTATGAGATCACCTAAGAAGTGAATATAAAAACGATGAGAGAGATGAGGCTGAGAAGTGAAAACTTTGGGCACTTCTATGTTTAATTGCTAAGGAAAGGATGTGGAACCATTCAAAGAGCCTAAGAAGAAGTGTTCCATGAAGCTCTCACATGTAGGACAGGAAAAGTCAAAGTGCTTAAAATTTTGCATCTCCCTTACCTGTTTGATAAGCCACCTTGAAGGTGTAGGTATGCTTGCCAATGGGGTACTATTTTTCCCTTTTTAAAGGTTTAAGCTTTCTTAAGTCCCTCTGATTTTATTAACTGTACTTATTACAATTAACAAGTTTGTGTATTAATCTTTCCATTTGTATTTTGCCATAGCTCTTTTTCATTGTATTCATTTTTCTCAAATATTTGGGGATCATTGGTTTTTTATTCATCTCTGTAGCTGAGAACTCCTATTTTTATCAAAGCCTTGCTCAGATGAGACCTCCTAGAAGAGATATTTTCATGTTTCCAGCTGGATGTGGGATCCCTATCCCTCCCTCCTGGGTTTGTTGTTATGGGGAACACTGACTTGTCTTGCCTACTCGTCTCAGTGCTGATTCTCACTGCTCCTCACTTGGGGCACACTTTACTGTGTTTAACTCTTTTGTTTGGGAGACAGGGACTATGTTCAAAACCTCTGATGGTAGCTCTCTGATTGGTCACAATGATGTTTGATTAATGGTTGCCTTCACCCCGGAATAAATTCACCCAGCCTGGTTCTCCTCTGCAATCACTTCACTTCTATGACAATATTTCCCTTTGTGTATTTTGGGTCATGATTGTCTCTGGTCATTTTGCTGTAGATATGACCAATTCTTCTCTCTATCTCAAGATTTCTCATTTACTAGTCTCATAACTTATTTTCCAATTCTGATATTTTCATCGATAAATTCTTCTCTAAATGTTTATGAGATTTGAGGTAGTGGGAAACTTGGAAGACCATTGATAAATGTCAATTTTGATTCAGCCATCCTTTTAACTTACTTAAAGGGAAACTTATTTGATTGGAATCTTTATGTCTATACATACAAATCTTTGTGGGTTTTATTACTCGAAAATCTTTGCTGGATCTCCATTTTTTATATTTTATTTTTTTAATGACAAAACAAAAAAGCTTATGTAAAAAAATAATTTTAAAAAGTGTTTATTATAAAAAGTAGAATTTCCCTTTCAATCTCACCCTAATCCTACTTCCTTCTTGTCTTCTGAGGGATAACTTCCATTAGCAGTTTTTCTTATATATATGTGTACAGGTATGTAAATAAATATTTTGTCTTTTACTTTTACATAGGATTATATTGCACATATTACTATTTCAAAAGTATTTGGAGACTTTTCATGTCTATACAGATAAATCTTTGTTGGTTTTATTATCTCCATTTTATATAAGGATATATAAGTCACTAACTCAAAATCAACAGATAGTAAATAGTGACAAAGGGTAAGAAAGAATAAAAAGATTATTACATAAATGTGCTTGAATCACAATTAATATGATAGCCTTGGTTAAAGACTTTGCTTTTGAAAGCTCACATGTGAACTTGGGCTAGGTTCCTCATCTGTAAAATGGACTAATAATAACAATAATAATATCCATCTTGTAAAATTACTGTAATATATGAAATAATGCACAGAAAATACCATGATGCCTAGCATTATACCAATTACTCTATAACATCAATTGTTATTTTTTTAAAGGAAAGAAAATGAGCTACTGTATGACACTAGACAACAAATAAACATTAAATGTTCCCAAATGTCATGATATCTGGAGTAAGAATAATATCCCAATATAACTCTTCAAGTTCAGTGAAGGTAGGACATCAGGATAGGGGTAGAGTAACGTGTTCCTGCAGAGATATTCTCACCTCTGGATACCTTTTGTTTGCCCTTCCACATTTGTTCTCACTATAATGATTGTACTTCAATGATTGTGGGGAGGGGAGGCTCTACTGATTATTTTTTTTTCTCATGAGACCACTGACCAAAGAATACCTACCCAACAAGGTAAATACCATAAAAATGGAAGCCATAATGCCACCTTGAACAGAACTGTTGTTCCAAAATTGGAAAAACTCCCCCCGACACCCACATTTACTTATATCAGGCATGTTTATACATGAGGAATACACCACCTGTCTCTACAGAGCAAGGCTTGGGTAAAGGGATGCAATAGAACTGTTCCTGAGAGTGCTAGCCTTGGAGAATTGTCAGCATCTTCCTTAGGTATGAGCCCTGGAAAGGTCACCACTCAGAAAACTAGGCTGCCTCAGAGTACAAAAGAAGGTTGAAACCACACTTACAACTTCATTAATTTTACAGAGTTCTTCTAGAAAGGACGAAAACTTTAAAAAATGTACTACATTACTTTTTAATATTATTCTCTTGGTCTACTATAAACAATTGACTTTTCATGAATTAAACTTTTGTTTACAAAAGTATAAACATGGTATATACAGCAATATGATACTATATAGCAGTAAAAATAAATTACTATTACTTTTGACAATATATATAAATCTTAGCATTATTATATTGAGTGATAAAAGTAACTTTAAAAAGATTATATGTAGTGTGTGCCTTTTAGTAAAGTTAAAAACAACTAAAATCAAACAATGTACTTTTTAAGGTGTATCCTATATTAAGGAACTTTGCTCACACACACCCAAGAGAGTGATCACTCAGAATTGTTACCTCGACTTGCAGGAGGAAGGCAGACTGGATAGAAGACCAGTGAGTTCACTTAAGTTACCATGGAGGTTAAAGTTTTCACAATAGATACATGTTTACTATGTTATTAAAAATAAACAACAAAAAACTGAAAAGAAGAAAACCATTTGCATCTTGAAACAAATATTGTAATTAATCTAGGCCCTAGGAAAATAATTATATTTTTAAAAAGAAATATAAAACTTTGCAACAGAACTTGTTTTTTTCCCTGTCTTCCTCTCCATCAAAAGTCAATTGAAACACTAAATACATTTCTACTTCTTCTGATTCCAAGATTCTCTGGCTTTTTACAAATGCCAGCAGTCACACAACTCTAGGAGAATCTTTTGATATTCACATTTATTGTAATATAGAATATAAATGCATTTAGATTCTGCTTCTTGAGCTTAAAAAGCTTGTATGGTGAAAATTACACAGCCAGGAGGCAAGGGGTTATTATTTTGAATCACAAACTGAGATGATTTTGTACAAGGATATATAAGGCACGGCTGCTGTGAGCAATGGATAATGGAGGGGGGCTGGAGAGAAAAAAAAGCAAGATGTTAAGGTGGTGTGTTAAGGAACGGCCAAAGCAAGGACAGCTGATTTTATTTAGTTTTTTTTTTTTTTTACATTCAGGTGACTTATGTTTAAATGACTGAATGATTGTTGGAAACTCAGCTCTCAGGGGCAGAAAAACAGATGTCTAAGATCATCCAAGATTTACCTAATACATTTCACTAGTCTTCAGACCACTCTGAGTAATTTCCTAGCATTGAAGAAGGGTTAGAGTGAGTAAACAATATGCTTTCTCTAATTTCATTAATGTTCTTAAAAAAAAAAGCTAACATTTGAAACCAGACCAAGAACCATTTCAAACACCCATGACTTACCACAGGGGAAACCTTGCATTCCAAAGAATCAATCATGTGGGTTATAGCCATTTGCTACAGGCCTCAGGGACCATCTACATGTTTTGGTTGAATTGAAATATTACTTTTAAGATTTGGAAATCATTTTAATGTAATAGTCACATAAACTATTCTGGCTTGCTAAAAGAATTGTAAGTATATTAAACATGTTCATTAAGAGTCATTATTGAGTCTAAATCTCCTGGCTATTTATCCTATACCAATTGTGCTTTTTTTTTTTTTTTTTTTTTTTCTGTGAGGAAGATCAGCCCTGAGCTAACATCCATGCTAATCCTCCTCTTTTTTTTTGCTGAGGAAGACTGGCCCTGAGCTAACATCTATTGCCAATCCTCCTCCTTTTTTTTTTTCCCCCCAAAGCCCAGTAGATAGTCGTATGTCATAGCTGCACATCCTTCTAGTTGCTGTATGTGGGACACGGCCTCAGCATGGCCGGACAAGCGGTGTGTCGGTGCTCACCCGGGATCTGAACCTGGGCCACCAGTAGCGGAGCGCACGCACTCAACTGCTAAGCCACGGGGCCGGCCCACCAATTGTGCTTTAACCAAATCAGTCAAGACATGGAAGCTTCTCAGAAATTATGTGTCTCTAGGTCCTATATCTTTAGGTCCAGATAGATACAGTAAAGGCTTGAGACATAAGCTTTCTGACACTCCAAATGTGTGTTTTATCGTTGCTATTTCAGTCAACCAGAGGCAAGCTATGCTAGGCTAGGCCTGGGCACCTCAGACTTTCACCTTTGTCACCACTTACATTTAGGGGGAAGAACGCATTCAGGCTTCCCATTGCTACTTTTCAGGGTTTTATTAGTGTGTGAGGCTTCCCAAATGAGCATTTCAAGTGACAGATGATTTTGTTGTGCCCCTTCTTCACAGCATCAATATCCACTATTCTACAGAGGATTAACTAGAGTAAGCGCCCTGCAGTCTGCTTACGAATTGTAAACGTGTGACAATTATGGCTCTTGAGGTAAAAACACATTTTTTATAGTGATTTGTGGGGCCCATTTTTATTGGGAATGAGCTTAAAATTGCCAGATTCGTTAACTACTTGAGCTACGCTGGTCATATCCTCTGTGTGTTTGTGCATTAGGCTTTCTTAATCAGAGAAATAAGCTTACATAATTTCTTTTAAATTGCACATAGTGGGGAAGGAGGTATGCAACACGAGAAAGTTTGTGAGAAAAACTATAAAATAGAAATGCCAAGAGTAGATTCACATTAAAAAATATTTAATGAGCAATAAAATGCTTCTGTAGCAATTCCAAGGGATGCACAGCATGGTCCGGGAAAGAAGCAGTGTGCTCCAGTAATTCCTCTCGAGAACGGTACAATTTAGACAGTCCAATTATTTTCTACTGCTTGGGTCCCCTTGTCTGATTGTCTATCTTATTTTTTTTTTTCCTGTCTGGAGTTAGTAACAGTAAACTCATGTTGAGATATTTTGCAGCAAAAATGATTTCAAGAGTTGAGTGTTACCACATCTTTTGCACAAAGAACAAAAGGAGAATCTCATTATGTGACAAACTGAAAGATACTTTTCTTATGAAAGGAATTTTCATATACATAAAAACTGAAAAAACATAAAGTGTAAGTACATTCCTTCAGTACACCTCTCAAGTTTTTGCTTTCATCTGCAAACTAATAAAGTATATTAAAATATATATATAAATATGTATGATCAAGATATACTTATATGTAATTTATATTTATATAATTATATTTATTACATTTATTATATATAATTAATCAGTTTTTATTTGCATATATTTTTATATATGTAAATGAGGTAGTGTTTACATTAATAACAATGTCATTGGCATTTATTCAATTAACATCCACCATGCCAGGTACTCTACTATTGGGGATACAATGACAAAGTAGAATCAGCTCTTCCCTTCATGGAACTTACATTCTAATTGCGTTATGAGAAAATTGTCAATCACATAATGACACAAATTGATGTATAATTAATAATTTTACTATGAAGGAAAAGTACATGTTATTATGGCAATGTGTAACAAGGGGGCATGGACTGGCTTGTTTTCTGGCTCTCATGATAAACCTCATCCATTGGGCCCTTCATCTTCTGTCTAGGCTTCTGAATCTAGTAGTAGGTCAGCCTAGTATCTCAGAGGGGCTGAAGCACAAGAACAATACTGCTTTTCATTTCATCTTTACTTTCACTTCAAGTCTTCTTAAGACCATCCTATATAGAAAAGAAAACTGAGGCACCGAAGGAAACTATAGGTTGTTCCAGAGCTCCTGTCCATGGTCTCCTCCAGCTCAGAGCAGGACTTGTTTCAGCATTCCCAACTTCCCTCCTTCTGATGGTTAATTTCATATGTTAACTTGGGTAGACTATGGTGCCCAGTTGTTTGGTCAAACACCAATCTAGATCCTTCTGTGATGGTATCTTTGAGATGTGATTGAACATTTACAATCAATTGACCTTAGGCAAAGCAGATTACACTCCATTATGTCGGTGAGCCTTATATAATCAGTTGATGGTCTTAAGAGCACAAACTAAGGTTTTCTGGAGAAGGAGGATTTCTCCTTCAAGACTGAGACGTAGAAATCCTGTTTGAGTTTCCAGCCTGCCACGCTGCCCTGGAGATTTCGAACTTGCCAGGCCCCACAATCATGTGAACCAATTCATTAAAATAAATTTTATTCTCTCTATATATATCCTATTGGTTCTGCTTCTCTGGAGAACCCTGTTTGATATACTACTAAACTGCTACAAAATAGATTAAATAGATTACATGCAGTTGGTTTCCTTAGAAGCAAACACAGAGATTAAGTTTCAATGTGTAAATGATTTAATGAGGAGGAACTTCCAGTAAGAAACCAGTAAAGGAATGGAGGGAGCAGGACAGCAAAGGGAGGAGTCCCAGCAAGAGTGCAATTTCAGGCAAAGTTTTAGCCTTGACTGGGTTTTATCGGGAGCAAATTACAGCTGAGAATTGGTCCTACCTTGAGGAAAGGGAGCTAAACTTGCATATTCTGCAGCAGTCAGTCATTGGGTAAGAATTATCAGGGCCCCACAAACTCCTAGGTACTGCTGGCTTTCTGTGCTTCTTGTACAAGTTGTTGGAAGCAAAGCACAGACACTAGGAAACAGTAAGCTGGGTCTACAGGAATGTGAGTGAAGCAGGGACAGTCACACTATATAGATGGTTAATAAATTTGGTTGATTTGGCCTCAGCCAAGCCATCTGCCAACTACTTTAATGTACAGTGGCAAATCATAGAATGATGGATTAAGCATAGAGTTTAATATGGTTGTATATCTCTTACATAGGAAAGAAATATTCCTCCCTTTCCTGCTGCCAAAGAGCAGGAGAAGAATTGTAGGTCAAATCCCATCACAGTAAATCAATCAATAGTTGACACCTTGCTGTGCTCCCAGCTCTGCACCGGATGCTGAGGAAGAAACTCAGAATTACAAGACCTGTTTCCTCCTCTCGAGAAGTTGACGAATCTAGATGGGAAAATCATATAAGTCAACTTTTATTATCTGAGTGACCTTTGAGCCTCTTCTTCATTTATGATGTGGGGATGGTAATGGTATCTGTCTCATCTGACTGATATGAGAATTAAATAAATTCATGGAAAATGGTTATCACAGAGAAAATCACATAAATGAAAGCTATTTCTACTATTCGTTCTTTTGCTGGACTGTAAGATCCATGAAGTCATGGATCTTGTTTTCCTCACCTTTTTTTGCCCAGATGCTAGCATAGTTCCTGACTCATAAGAGGCATTTCAGGGGCCAGCCCCGTGAGGCAAGCGGTTAAGTGCGTGCACTCCGCTGCGGCGGCCCGGGGTTCGCTCGTTCGGATCCCGGGCACGCACTGACGCACCGCTTGTCAGGCCACGCTGTGGCGGCGTCCCATATAAAGGAGAGGAAAATGGACATGGATGTTAGCCCAGGGCCAGTCTTCCTCAGCAAAAACAGGAGGATTGGCAGATGTTAGCTCAGGGCTGATCTTCCTCACAAAAAAAATAATAAAAATAAATAAATAAATAAATAAAAGAGGCATTTCATATATGTGTCAATGAATAAACAGGAAACATTAACTAGTAGGACACCTGAATTTTCCTCTTGCTTTTTTGTGTTGTCTAACATCGTAACTTTTTTCTTTAAACATAGGATTCTCAAGGGCAAAGAGTTAATGCTAGCTGTAAGGTATGTACAGGTGGTACTTATTGTTAAGTAATATTTGAGTCAATTTTATATATGTACTGTTCTTCAGGGATGTCTCCATTGTTTATTAGCCTTTAGGGAAATGTCTTAAATATGAGGGAAAATAGAAGACATATGGGTGCAGGTATTTGCTGAGCTGTTCAGTGAATTATATTGCTGAAATGTTGCCAAACTCTAAAGTTCTATTCAGAATTCTTAATCAGTCTGTGTATTCTCTTCTCGTCTGCAAAGTTACTAGCTACACATCATCATCTGTGTCTTCTGATTAATTATAGCCAATTAAATATCCTTATTCTACCTAAAATGTGTTCCTCTCTTGACAAGCTAAGGCTGCACCCAGGAAAAGGGTGTGTCTGCATGTTCATTCATTCATTCACTTACTCTTCAAGGAATATATATGTCTCCATTCTGCTGGCCATCATTATATACTTTGGGAATAAAAAGATGAATAAAAGTCTCTCCCCTCAAGTGATTAAAAAACTAGTAGGAGGACATATATTGTTTCAATTTTGCTCTTTTGGTATAAGATAAATAACAAAAGATTTGACGAGTAAATCTTAAATTTACAACTTGAAGTTTTGCTTATGCATACATCCGTGTAATCACCATCCATATATTAAAAAAATAGTATTCTGGAAGAATCCTTCATCCCCCTTGCCAGTCCATACTTCCTCATCAGGAGAGAACAATTACTCCAACTTCTATCACCCTGGATTAGACTTACTTGCAAAGAGACATTTAAACAGATCATTTTGATACTATTTGGAAGTAGTATACAAAGACAAGTCCAAGGAGACATTACATCATAGTGGAGCAAAAGAGGACCTAAGAAGTGTAAGAAAATAAGTCTTTATATAGGTGGTGACATTTCAATTATGTCTAGAAGAGTGGGTACAAGTCAATGAAAAAACGGAGAAAGAGGGACTTCCATGCAGAAAAAATAGCATGCACAACGAGATTTCTGTGTCTAGTAGGTGGCTAGTAGATCATTTTGCTAGAAAATAAGTTCAGTGGTAAGAAAGAGACATGGGGAATGAACTAGAAAGGTAAATTTGCATCAGACATAAGACTTTTTATAACATGTTAGGAGTTTAAATATTACATCGTGAGCAACAGGAGGCCAGGAGTGGTCTAATTTTGGATGAGGAAGAGATTTGGAAAGGAGTAATGTGAGGATAAATGACAGGACAGAGGCAACATTTCCCACTGAATCAGAAAATATTATCAGAACCATAAGGCCCAAATAGCAACTCTGCTGTCTCCTGACTAGAATATTCTCAGGTCTTCTTTAAAACTCTAATTGCACAGTGCGTTATGGGAGGTGTTAAAGACTTTGTATGAGAAAAAGTTTACATGTTTAAGTGATTTTGGAAGTAGAGGGTTAAACATAGTAGGTTTCTTTCATGAATTTAATATGTGCATTAGGAACATTGGGAGGAGAAAATATATTGGGTCTTTTTTACATTTAAAGTTGGCTGAAAAGCTTCTTTGTTCTAAATTCTAGAACGTCTTGTGGTATGGGTAGCATTCTATATACACTGTTTGGGAAATAGAAAAATAGAAACATTAAAAATAGTCTATCAAAAAATTTGCCTCTGGGGCTGGCCCAGTGGCATACTGGTTAAGCTTGCCCGCTCTGCTTTGGCAGCCCAGGGTTTGCAGGTTCAGATCCTGGGCGCAGACCTACACACCTCTTCTCAAGCCATGCTGTGGCAGGAGTCTCACATACAAAGCAGAGGAAGACGGGCACAGATGTTAGCCCAGGGTCAATCTTCCACAGCAAAAAGAGGATTGGTAACGAATGTTAGCTCAGGGCTAATCTTGCTCACAAAAAAAAAAAAAAATTTGCCTGTGTCATGCAGATTCCTAACTGAGCAGGTTAAGCTATACCCACATTATTCTAAAATGTATGATTATTGTCATAACTTTAATCAACTTATGCATTAACCCAGAGATTTCCATCCGGGGACCTGAATTCCCAGAAATCTTCAAAGGTAGTAACTGAGGGTCTTTAGTGATAAAAGATAGGGAACCCCTAGCCCAATGAAAATATTTGAGAGTATGTGAATAACATTTTTCTTCAAATCTGAAATCTTGTTCTTGAAAACAAAATGGTAAGAGAAGACAGGGCTCTGTGAAGGAGAACCCCTCTTGTATAACAGGAAAACCTCCAGATGCTGGTCTGGAATAAGCTTGAGTGATAGCTCAGCATCACCGAGATCAAAAGCAACGCGAGCATTATATGCTGTGAGGATGGACTTGCAGAAAGTTTCCTCTGACTGGGTGGGTTCACAACCACAGCTTTGGGTGTGGATTCAAGGGCAAACTGCTTGAGTCTGGCTGGATGTATTGACTAAAACAAATGATGAGCTCTCCACTTGAAAAGCAGTGAAGTAATGATCTGTAAAGGCCCTTCCTCCTGCAGGTCCTTTAGAAATAGTTATAAATTGAGAGTTTAAGATAGAGTATCCTTACTGTGCCTGGTTCAGTTCAATTTTTCTATACTTAATGGAGCATTTCCCTCCTGGTGTTCAAGGATACCTGGGTACAGATACCCAGAAGAAGGGAGAATGTACATAGCGTACATACTTACAGTTTTGAGATGTAAACTGTCTGATTTCTTATATCTTGATCATTACAATAGTTCAAGATGAATGTATGTCTCATTGTCACTTGCCTATAATTTTTAATATATGAGTATTAAAATGTAGGGAAAAGATACAATATTCTCAACAGTACACAAAGCATCACTTCTACTGTGCATTTAAGGTAACAAAATAATCAACTTAGAGTAAATTTTCAATGTTTCCACACTTCACTATGGCTATAGTTTAGAAATAAAATTGAGAAAACTTTTGCTATTATCTTTTTGGTTTAGTCTGTAGTATTACGACAGATTTAATTTGTAGAATTTATTTAAAAATTTGTAGAATCAGCCAACCATAAAACTCCAAAATCATACTATTTCTAAGAATCTTGTCATTTTGGCAAAGAAAAATCTCCCTGCCACAAATTGTTCAAATTATGTCACACTGAAAATAAAATTACCTAAAAATTAGGAGAATCAAACTAACTGCATTTATCCTAAATAGTTCTCATTTAAATTAAATGAAGTTTTGAAAATCTGCCATCAGCTTAATATTTCTGTGGGCATTTGTTAATAATCAACTTAATTTGTAATGATTGTTTTAATTTCATTTATCATTTATAGTGCCTTGTAGAAGAAAAAGCACATTCACATCCCTTAATTCACAGGCTCTCCACGGCACACCCATGTGAATGGTAGGCACCAGTATACTCCTTTTACAGAAAAAGAAATCAAAGCTGAGAAAAGATGTTCCATCCGATGTCATCTAGTAACCAGAATTCTAATCTGATTTCATGAAAAAACTGTATGTAGAACCTAATAATTTAGAGAAATAATTAAACCAATATATTTTAATGCTAGAAGGGAGTCCAAATATCATCTGGTCTGATCAGATGTAATGAGATGATGAAAGCTCAGAGATGTCTAGTCATTTCCTCAGTACCTCCCTGCCCCCTTCCCCACCACCTTAACTCATTAGAGGTAGAATTAAGACTCCAGTTCCAGATTTCTGACACTGGCTTCTGAGCTCTTTCTACTCTCTTAGGAGGATTTACATCCTTAATTTTTGCAGTATTATTTATTCTTTTCTTGTTTGACCATTAATTTTAATATTGTAGAGTCTTAAATGAATTATAACAGTAAAGAATGATACTGGCCACCAAATCCAATTCAACGTCTCCATTTTTTGGGTAAGAGAACAAAGCCCTGTGTGGTTATATAATTTTCTCAGTATGGCCTAGCATATTCTAAGATGCATGGTAAGTTCTCTTTGGGATGATCTTAGTTGCCTAATTTATTTGCAAATCTAAACTCAGATTTTATGATTGGCAATTAAAGCAGCTCTCTTGCTACATTCCAGTTGTACTGGAATGTAAATACAAATGTAAATACTATTTGTGGTAGGTAGGTATTCTGGTAGGTATTGTGGTAGGTATTCTCAGAACCAGAAGAGAAATAATTGTTAGTGAATGGTAAAATTGAGATTCATTATTGTAATAGATCCTGAAACGGTTGACTATGACTGATAGCACAAGTTAGAAGTGTGGATTGGTTATATTCACCATTGTCATCTTGGAAGAGCTAGAATAAGAAAATGGATTTCAACATGAACGCCAGTCCTATCATAGATATTTCCACGTTAAATGTGTTGAACATTTTTATATACCTTGTAATACATGCAAAATAGAATCTGTGAAAATGTATAATTTCGTGTGTATAGTTATACACATGCACACATACATCTAGCATGTGTGTGGCATTTAATTCCTTTCTGTGTGCAATAGCATAGTTCAAAAGCACCTTTTCTGTTAAAACTACTGAAGCTTGATTCCTAACACCTTGCTATCTTATCTTCCTTCCCTTCAATCTCTCAGTTAATAGGATTTCTATAAACCAGCATGACAGTGGGCTTGGTAGCTCAGCAGATTAGTCTGTGGGCTGTCATCCTTGGAACCTGGTTCAAATTCAGTCCCAACCAAGATGTCCAATAATCCTCCATGGGTGGATTGCCCTCAAAATGGCGTGAAGCCTAGTTTATCTTTGAACCTGATTTGGAGCTGTTTTTGCACCCTTCCTAAAACTTGAGGTTTCATTCATGCAGCTGGGAAAGAAGTATGAAATATAGGCATTTGCTTTTTGGTCATGTACTAGTTTCCCTTCGGAAAAGACTCAATAAGATGTCTCAAAAAATTTTTAAAAAGGACTTTTCCTATTTCTCTCCTTAATCAGCAATGTGCTAGAAATATCAAAAAGTAAAGCAATATTATTTTTGTATGTCTTTACTACCCCTTTATCACAAGGGTCTGATAATCGTTTTCACTGTCTCCTAATACCATGTTCTAACTCTATTATTGCACATGGACAGACTAATTCTAGAGTGATTTTATCATGTTACTCCTTTAATTGAAAGCCTGTGATGATGCTTCTTTGTTGTCTGTTCTGCATTATATCCAAACATGCCCAATTGCAAGTTCCAACCTAACAAACTTTTCTTCTTTCTTGTCTGCAGTCAACAACTTTCTAGTCAGTCAGGAAAACTTATCATCTGTATACATCATACTTCTTTTATCTCTGAGCATTGAATTCTGTTACCTCTCCCTACCCGTTCCCTTGTCACCTGCTGGAATGCCTTCAGTCATTTTTTTCAGTCTCACATATCCTTTATGGACTGACTGACTTTATCTCTTCCCATAAGCTGTGTTTCTGCTGTATCAGTTCACAAAATCTCAAACTTCTATAGGGTAGATCAGAAAGAGCACTGATTTAAGAGCTGGGTAACCAACCTTCTATTCATTTCTATTTTGGTAATTAGATGTGTGATCTAGAGCAAGACGTGGATGAGGATGAGGATAATGGCAGTGATAATATAGTAAAAACAATTATAGTTATTTCCTGAATACCCGCTAGATCCTAAGCCCTGAGCCAGGTGTTTTTTCTAAGCCTGATTTTAATATGTCACCGTGAATATATAACCCTAATATTTAATCCTAAAAATAGCTTATATGTAAGACTCACTAGCCCCTTTGATAGAACAGGGCACGGAGAACTTGAATCAATTTGCCAGGTAGTGATATAGCCCAGAATTCAACCCAGTTCTGTTTGATTCTTTATGTGGTTTCTAATGGTGACCCTGCTGAGTCTCTCCTCTTATTCTCTCTGAGTTTCACCTATCAAATGAGAGGATCTCAACAGATCATTATGAAGCCTTTCCATCTCGAGAACTGCAATGGTTTTGTAAATTCTTATTTATCTCCGCGGCACCATACAATTTTTCTTTGAATATTTGTTATAGGCTGGCTCTCTCCTCTTTGATGGAGTGTATGTGTATATATATATATATATATATATATATATATATAATGTATATGTATAGTGCAATCAATGCTGGGTATTCAGTTAAGATTTTTTTGGTAGGCAAAACAAAAATTTTAAAAACACATAGCCTATAGTCTTTTATGTGCACTAAAAGTGGAAATAAAACATTCTAGAACCCACTTCATTGAAACATTTACTTAACAATGGTTTGAATCCTCCCTACTTTGAAGAAAGTTTTATTTTAAGAAAGTAGGATATCGTATTGAGCAAAATTTCTGTAAACTAAAACTTCAGATATTTGAATATTCTTAATGTCTTTTTTCTGAACAGTCTCAATACCATGAACTTTCAAACCTTTTAAAATAGGAAAGAATTAAGAGTGACATATAATTTTGAAAGAAACTATTGTCTATTATCACTAATTATAAGCAGATTTATTCAAAATGAATAATATCTAGAAAATGGTCATGACCTTTTATTCTCCAAAATGGTGGAGAAGCTAGAATGGCTAGCAAATTTTCTGTTAGCAGTCAAGTGAGTGTGCAAATCTATTCTCACAAATATTTACAAAAATAAAAACTAAATGTTAAGAAAAAAACTAATCTTCAAATAAATCTCTTTCGCCTCTTTTATGCAGGTACCCCACATTAACAGGTACCACGTTGGAATGATTATAATATCTATTTCCATTTAAAAATTCTAATAATGAAATTTGTCCTCCCACATATGTGTTTATTTGATCCACTCATTACTTGCATAATAGAGAGAAGTAGTAAAATTTTTATGAATTGCCTAGTTACTTATGCTTACATTTTATTGGTGGCATATCAAATGCGAACACTTGATGTATCTGCTGGAGTTGAAATTAGTGTATCAGACAAGAAAACATTTAGTAGTTGATCAGTTCATCTAGAAAGAGTCTTTTATGTCTCCACCTTAGCCCCAAGAAAATCAGGACATTTTCTTGCTTAAAAAAACACTTCTTTGTTTATCAATATCATCATTATCATTAGTTATTTAATCAACAATTTAACGGAAGCGCTATGGCATACTAATCATTTTGGAAGCACTCAGAATTAGATTCACATCTTGGCTTCACTGTTTACAGGGCACTGGAGCAATCCTTTCATATCTATAAGTCTCCATTTCCTTATTTTAAAATGTAAACAATAAAAATGTCCTTCCTGTGGAGCTTCTGTAAGGATTAAATGAGATCCTGCATGTGAATTTATCAGAGTGCCTCACGTATAATACGTAGTTAATAAATGTATATGTACAATTAATGTATGGCAAATTAGGCATAGTTAATGTGATCTCAATGGCATGGTTGAGGAAAATGTCAATACTTTCAAGAGGAAAGAAATAGGTGGGGGGATAATGAACTATGTAAGAGCATTTTGGTCTTGCACATTCTTGTTGTATGTGCTTCAATAATCTATATTAAAAAATTTAGGACTGAATGTATTCTAGGATTTGGAGTATTTTATCCTATTATTTTCTATTCTATTCTATACAGTTCATGCATTTATCTACCTATCTTTTATGTTAAAAGGATAGGGTTATATAAAGATGCATCTAGATACATTGGCTAAAACCCACTCATAGCCTGGGGCCCTAGAATCTGGGATTAGGAGATATTCTAAATAGCTTCCAGTCAACAAATTTGTGAAGCTACACTAGAGAAACTTCAAAACCTTAAACTAGCACTGATTGCTGTTAGCATACCTCATTCATTCATGCATTTTTTTTTTTTTTAGCAAATTTTGATTACCATGTGCCCGGCACTCTGCTAAGTGAAAGTTATATCATCATAAAGGAAAAATGCTTCTCACCTCTCTGGATCTGATAGTCCAGAGTGATGGTTGGCAGACTATCACCCACAGGCCAGATCTGTGTAACTCATTACCTATTTTTGTAAATGAACTTTTTGTGACTACAGACACACTGATTCATTTATATATTGTCTATGATAGCTTTTGCACTAGAATGAGCAAGTTTGGTAGTTGCCACGGAGACCATATGGCCCGCAAAATCTAAAATATTTACTATCTGTCCCTCTGCCAAAAATATTTTCCAACCCCTGGTTTAGAGGAGAAAGTAGACATTTAATAAGTAAATGCATACATATTTGATTTTAACAGACTTGTTGACAGGTGCTATTAGAGAAATGCTATGGCAGGCCTAATTGGAATGGTGCGGTCAGGCTGTGGTTGCAACAACATAGCTAACAGCCCGAAATCTCAGAGGCCTAACCCAACAACATTGTATTTTTTTGTCCACACAAAACCAGCTGTGGTTTTGTGGTCCAGCCAACCCTGCAGGACATCTGTCCTCCTTACGGGTTCTCAGTGATCCACTTTAGACCCTCCAGCTCCACCATCTCAACAAGTTCACTGTTAAAAAGGAAGAGTCTGAATAATCATGCAAGACGTTTTCGCTGCGCCAGCCTAGAAGTGACACGTCATTTCTGCTCATATCATTGGCCAGAACTAGTCACATGGCCCTGTCTAACTGCAAAGAGGCTAGAAAGTATCTCCCATATGCCTAAGAAGGAACAAAAATTGGGAAATTGTTGAGCACTAATAATATTTGCCACCTCAGGGAAGTCTTTTTGAGAAAGTTAAATTTAATCTGAAACCTGAGAATAGAGAATGAGTCAGGGAGGTAAAGAGCTGGCAATGCTGTGATTGGACAGAGAAAACAGGATGTGAGAAGACAAAAAAAAAAGGTGAGGTCTTGGTGTGTTCCAAGAACCACAGAAGACCAGGTTGTAGGGAAAGTGAAATAAGATGCAATTGGGGAAGAATGCAGGAGAAAGATCAAGCAGGGCTTTGCAAGTTCTGTGTAAGTTTGAATATGATTCAATGAGTAGTCAGTGAAAGTTTTTTCTTTTTTTTTTTTGTGAGGAAGATCGGCCCTGAGCTAACATCTGCCAATTCTCCTCTTTTTGCTGAGGAAGACTGGCCCTGGGCTAACATCCATGCCCATCTTCCTCCACTTTATATGGGACGCCGCCACAGCATGGCTTGACAAGCAGTGCGTTGGTGCGCACCCGGGTTCTGAACCGGCGAACCCCCGGCCGCCGCAGCGGAGCGTGCACACTTAACTGCTTGCACCACCGGGCCGGCCCCCAGGGAAAGGTTTTAATCACAAGTACAACATCATCTCATTTATGCTATAAAAGAACCACACTATCTTCTGAGCAGAGAATGGATTGAAGAATTTGTCTATATCAGGAAAACCCAGATGTAATTCTTTTCTTTTATTATGAATTTCTTTTGCTCAGCATCTCATTTACAGGTGTCAAAAAAAAATTTAATTATTTTGCCACTGAAGGTCATAAAACAGTTATGAGAATTAATAAAAAAAATATTCTATTACACAAAGACATTCACATATACTGAAAAGTTATTTCCTTGAGAAATTCAACCTAATACTTGCCACAAATCCCCCAAATTTATCCCTGTTCATATAGATTATGCACCAGCAAGGAGACAGAGATTAATGATGAAGAACCTTATCAGGAGCCTCTTTTGTTTTCCTTGCTATAAAATGTAGCTTATGGAATGACTGCATCTGAAAGCAAGCCCATGTTTCTTCTCCTGTTTTCATTCCCTTTCTCTCTTCAGGTGCCAGTTTTTATGTGCTAAAGAGATGGATTTTTATGAAACAGGAAAATATTTTTTGGTGGACTCAAGTATAAATTTCGTAAATACTAGACAATAAATCATGGAACACCGAATAATATATGTGATGTTATAAATTTAATTTCGATGTTTTCATGACTAGCTAAACAACATAACTCATCCACAGTGTAATCACACCTTTTATAACAATTTTTATATACATATATCAGATTAATTATAGTCTGCATATCTGACAAGAGTTTTATGACAGCTGAAAACAGTTTTCATTTCTCTTTATAAGTAGGTGATATCTTTTCTTCTTTGGGGCTCATTTTATCAGTTGTATTCACTATGAACTGTTGAGAAAGGACACTTTAAAATCCACAGTTCAGGTTTTTGCAATTGCTAAGATTCCAAATGCAATTCCATGGGTTCTATTCCCAATTAAAGTTAACCCAGAGTTTTACCCTAGGTATCATTTTATTTCAATTACTTTAAAAGGAGCCAAGTAAGAACCAGATCCTTTTATCACTATTGACTCTAAAACAATTTGCCTGGAATGAGAAACAGTTTGTATCTTCTCTTATCAACATGGAATCTTCTAAGCTCTCATGACTCTGACACTTACTAAAATTGAAGGAGTAACCTTCTTTGGAGGAAGCATGATTTTCAAAAAAATAAAGTGCTCTGAATTTATAATACCTTTATGTATCGGGGGAGGACTGTGAGATAAATTCATGAGAAATGACACTTCCCTTTATATGTTATTTGAGTTAGGATATGGGATTAATGCAAATCCATATTTTAAAAATATAAGC
The DNA here is from genome assembly GCF_057802395.1 of Ceratotherium simum simum. NCBI lineage: Eukaryota > Metazoa > Chordata > Mammalia > Perissodactyla > Rhinocerotidae > Ceratotherium > Ceratotherium simum. The sequence goes on along the minus strand of NC_141903.1, from coordinate 13,749,284 downwards.
TGTGGTTCTACTTCTTCTGTGACAGCATCAAAATCACATATTTAATCAAGAAAGAAAATAAAACAAACTCGGAGTGTTTTTCCGTGTGGAACACTGCCACGTCAAAGTTGTTTACCAACTGCCCTTCAGTTATTGTTTTTCATGCTTTATTTATGAGAATCAGCATTCTTTTATTTTCATAGCATCAAAAAAGTTTATGGTGAATTAAAGCAAATGGTACTGGAGAAATGGATGGAGTTAAAAAGAACTGACAAAATTATAATAGTTAATTTTGAGTGTTTAATATGTGTCAGGCATTGTGCTAAGCACTTTTCAGGTATACTTTCTTTTAATCCTTATGAAAAGTGTGAGGTGGAGATATTATTATTCCCAATTTACAGGATAGGAAATTAAATCTCAAGTTAAGCATTTGCTTGATGTTACAGGGGCAAAAATACATGGCAGATCAAAAATATAAATCTAATCATGTTCTTTAGACACAATTTTTAATCTTAGTTTCACCTAACTTGCACCCTTCCTTTCATAAACAAGACAATTAAAGAGATTTTTCCATATTCCAAAAAGGCACCAAGTCTGGGCAGCAGTTTGGCATGAGGATTAAATAGATTAATGCTAGTTCAGTGATCATAAGCATACAACTGTCCTTTATGGTATGCCACAAGTCTCTGAGCCACTTGACAATTATTTTAATGATATAGGTAAGTGTTTACATGGCTGTTTATAAAAAAAAAAGTGTGTGTGTGTGTCTGTGTATAGATGATTATGAGGAGATAATAAACACCAAGGATGACTGATGACGTAATTTAAAACTATAAACATTCTCTAGTGGATTGTATTTTAATTAAAAGTCTTTAGTTTAAAATTCAAATTAGCAAGAGTTAACAAATTTACATAGCTAAAAACCAAATGCACTTTTTCCTTGTGTTAATTACAATATGGTTTCCAGAGCAAGGAAGGGGCTAGTCTGGCCCTCCTTTACCGTTAAGTGTTCATACTGCACCTGGAAACTTGGCTTACAGCCGGGGTCACAGACTTGAAAAACAACATTGACAAATGGCAGAAAGCAAAAGACAGACACCAAGTTGAGAGACCGTCTCTCATGAGGAACCGTGAATAAAAGGGAAGATGTTTAAATTGGAGAAATAAAAAAAAAAAGTATAGCAACTGGGTTATGCAAGACTACTGTTTTTATCATTTTAAAGGATTCCTTTGCATGAAAAAGTTAAATCTTTCATTGGAACTATAAAAGACAGAAGGCCAAATGATAGACACTAATAAAATTTTAAATTCTCGAAAAATGCTAGAAAGCAGTTTTAAATTCACTATAAAGATAATTTGTCTAGTATGAGTAACTTTAGGAGTAGAAGTTTTTTCTTTGGGACTAGAGCTGCACAGCTTCAAATAGTTATGAATGCGGCAATCTGTAACTTTCCGATTTTTTCCTAGATTCTGGATAGTTCCAATTATTGCTTTCATGCTTGTCAACATATTTTTTTTTTTTTAAATATTTCATCTAGTATTTTTATGTGTTTGGAGAAGATAGATCGGTTGGGAATGGTTTCACATTTATCTGCCATTTTGAAGGAAAGTTTCAAAGCTTCTTGACTGTGATTGTTATTCTATGACTTTGGAAAAGTTGGGAAGGAACATGGCAACTGTATTAAGACTAGAAATCTGGTCTTATGATTCTCTCACTATTTTTTAACCATTAGACCACACTGTTTTGAGTTTCTAAATAAATTGTGTCATCTTGTTCATGATCTGGACTATTCTTAAATTGTCTGCAAAGATACCCACAGTGAAAATATAAAGCTTGAAAGTTCTGCCATTTCATTGCAATCATCAAAAGAAAAGCTTCCGTAATCTCTCAGCACTCTCTTCCATGGCCTTTGACCCTTATTCAGCAAATTATGTTTGGGGTCCAGCCTAAATCCCTCCTAGCTGTGATCTCAACCTATTGCCTCTGTCCTTTTGCATTGCAGTTAAATTGAATTCTGTCTGAAATATAATTCTTTCCTATAGGAAAGACCTACTATATCCAGGTTTTGTGTTTGTCCATATAATTGGGCCCTTGTTTCAGTGGATACTGCAAATTATGACCGTGAACAGGTGGTTTATTTGCATTTGGGGTTTTTATTAAAAATTAACCACATGAAATTCTTATAAACTAATCTATTTTATTGATTATTTCTTTTATATAGTACCTATGTATTTTTATGTACATATGTACAGACATATGAATATAAAATATATACCAGGACAAGGGGCATACATACATTCAACCTGTGACCACGTATATGTGTGGTACCCAATTGCTTGCATATGTGTGAAATGTTTTTTTGTGTGTGCTTTTCTTTTATAAATTAATTTCTACAGTGCCAACTTAAGCCTTGTTCAGTCTCTCTATTCTACGAGAGATTTAAGCATTTTCTAGTTCAAAGTCCTGTCATTCCTATGCACTTTGTAGCTTGCTAATTTTGGCAGTTATTTCTAATAATTTACTATTCTAAATTAAAGATGTTCAAGTAATGCCATACAGTTCAACTTTGTGAGGTTTATTAATATTTTCTCTTCTTCAGTTCTCTGGTAGATGAGGGTGTAGAGTAGGAGCCATGGGGTTTTTAAGTTGCCATATGATTAATAGTGTGGCACCTGGAATTTAGCATCTGGCAAGTATATAATAATCCTCTACCTATAAAAGATAAATGGAGCACTCTTAAGGCTACGTTTTTATTCATTTTTTAAAAAAGAATAAAATTTAAGCTCTGGATAAATTCTGGTCTAAATAAATTTGGTGACTGGTATTTTGTGTGAGGTCAGTTAGTTTATCCATTTTTATTCAAGCAAATACTTATCAAGAGGCTTTACTATACATTAGGCCCTCTTCTAAGTGCTGTGGATGTGGATGTGGATACAGCAGTGAACAAAACAGACAAATAGTCCTGATTTCATAACATTTTCTTTCTAGTGGGGAGAGATAAAAAGTAAAGAAAATAAATAAGGGAAATACATAGTGTGATAGATAGCAGTAAGTGCCATGAAGGAAAGGAGAAAGGATGGCAATCGCCTGAAGTGATGGAGGGAGAGTTTAATTTTAAATAGGGTGGCCAGGGAGGCCACGCCGAGAAGGAAACATTTGAGTAAATACCTAAGGAGCTGAGGGAGCGAGGCCTGCCCCTGTGTAGAGGAAGAGTGTTCCACAAGGAGAGGGCTAACTGTGACGAGACCCTGACGTGGGAGATTACATGAGATATTCAAAGCACAGAGAAGAGGCTGTTTGATGGCCCATCGCTCTTCAAAACCGTCCAAGGGCATCCCATCTCACACAGAATAAAAACTAAAGCTTTTGCAATGGCTCATAAGGCCATGCAAGATTTGAGTTATACTCAGGCTGGTGTGTTGAGAGTAGATTCAAGTGGAAAGAGGATGGAAAAAGGATGAGCATTTAGGGGGCTATTGTAATAACCAAGGCACTGATATTGGCAGATTGGACTAGAATGGAAACAGTGGAAGTTGCAGTAAGTGTCCAAATTGTGTATATGTTTTGAAGGTAGCAGCAACAGAATTTGGTGATGAATCTCATGCAGGGTGTGAGAGAAACAGAGAAGCCACACATGACTCAGGTTTTTGACTTGAGTAAATGAAAAAATAAAATTGTTACCTACACTTCAACTCTAAAGGAGGAAAACATGATAAGGAAAAGAAAAAGGAACCATTTGCTAATTGCTTTTTGGACACTAGATACTTAACTTGTGCTCATAAGAAGAGCCCAGAAGGTGTCTGAAACACCTATACTGTGACTCTCTTCTTGAAGCCACATTACCTGCCCAGCTGACATCAGTTGTTTCCTCAACAAACTACTCGGACACTTCCCATTTTGACGTGCAGAGATTCTAGACGTTGGAGTCAGAAAAACCTGCGTATACATGAGATCTCTGCCACTCGTTGGTCGGGTTAGTTTTCTGATGTCTAGAAAGACATAGTATTTTTTTTTTGGCATTAATTTAAGTAATTAATTCATACATAAATAAAATGATTCCTAGCACGTAGTAGATGCTTAATAAATGGAGACTGCTCTCATTGTTGTTATTATTATAACTATTATAAACCTTGTTGTTTGGCTGAGATTAAAAACTCTACCTATTGCTTATCTGTCAAGCCCTTTTAAATAATATTAGAATAACACACTCTGCTGAGTTTATGTAATTAACATGTGGCTGGTGATAAATTCAGCAACTTATTTGTTTTTTAAATGAGTAGAAAACTAGAAGAAGTAGGTAATCACAATATAATTTCCCTGGGCTTATGGGTGAAATCTAACCCAATTGAGAAAATCTTGTTTAACATAGGGGCCTGGATTTTATACGAGTCATAAACACTACACCCCTCTTTCCACTAATTATATAAATCAATAGACGCTTTAGAGCATGCATCTTATCAACCAAACCCAGACAAACTATGCTATCATTAAATAATTTTATGAAAGTAATTGCCTGTATAAAAAAATCTATCTTCAGTTTTTGTCTCTAATTAACGACTTTGTCTCCTACTAGAGATGGGAATGTTTTCCTTTCAGCCCAGGCAAGCTAGCCCCAAGACTTGGAAAAATGGCCTAACAAGGTCTCCTGATGCAAGTCTACAACTAAGCGATCTTCATAATAATATATGTGAATTATTGATATTAATATTATTAATATCTGTAGTATTTGTATATAGTCATAAATCATTTTTTTGTAGCCCCCAAACTGTTTTATATGTATCCTTGATTTTAGGAAAAGAGAATGTAATTTATTAACTCTTTCAACATTTATCCATTCAACCATTTTATATTCATCCCCTACACTGGGGTAGGTGTTAATTATAAAGCAATAAATAAGAAATAGTCCCCTGCCTTTGAGAAGAGTACTCTTCAGAGCAATGCTTTCCAAACTGAAGTCTAGGGAATATGGTTTGGGAAGATGAAAATTTGTGTGCTGAGGAAATAAACTAGATTGTTGAAGCATTAGCAATGTTTCCTTGCTGTAAGACTTCTCAGAAGCTTTATAAGCTACAGAATATTTTGACTTTCAAAAGGATTGCTTAGTATAAAGCATTGTCTAAGCTTATTTAATCAAGAAACGTTTATTCAATTAAGAGCTTTACAATATTATTCATCACTAAGAAATGCTAGGCTGATGTTATGCTAGCATTACCCAGTAAATTACAACTTCAGTATCATGCTGACAATCATTAGCCAATGAACGTAACAAAATTTTTAGAATTAACAATGTTGGTACTTGAAGGTCACTTGAAGGTCATTTAATCACTATGCCCTTCTCCCAATCTTTGCTTCTACTTGATACACACTACTTATGAGCCAATGCAAAAAGCTTAGTCTTCATGATGGCCTCCAATCCAAGTTGGTCTACTGGTCCTACAGGCAGTCATTTGCTCTGAAGCTATGCTACAATATGTTTTATGGCATTCATCAGAGTCTCCTGAGATTAGAGATATGTTTATGATTTCATCCCCTGGTATAATGAAGGCAAGGGCTATGCCTCTGTTTTCTTTGTATGCAATGCTGAAATATTTAAGAGGCCCTAAGAACTGAATATCTGAAGAACCATCCCTCATAAACATTCAAACAACATACATTTACTGTGCTCATCTTAAGAGCAAGGCACTGTTCTAGGCACTGGGAATATAGTAATGAACAAAACGGATAATGCATCTACTATCATGGAGCTATATACAGTAGAGGAGACAGACAATAAGCAAATCAGTAAATTAATGTGCAGTATAATGGCAGGGAATGACAACTTTATAAAGAAACATAAAGCAGGATAAAAAGATTAAGAATGATTAGAGTGGTTTAGGAAGGCTTCTCTGGGAGTAAGAATATTCCATTTGAGGAAACAGTGAGTACAGAGGCCCTGAGATGAGAGAGCATATTCTGCTCACAGAATAGCAAAGAGTGAAGTCTAAAAAAAAGGATTGAGGAGAAGAGTGATGTGAAAAGAAATCAGAAAAGAATGATAGGGAACATTTGTTAAATGAAATTTGAAAGAGTTACACATAATTTAGATGCATGATAAATTTAAAATAACATCTTTAGTGTTTTCTTTTTGATTTTTTTTTTTTTAATTTTAATATACCTGTCATCCACTAGAGAAGTTGGTTGGAGGTACTCTCTAACTCAACATCAGTAGTAGAGATTAAAAACCAGGTGAAATGGAAGCCACCTTTTTTTTTTTCTTTTTTCTTTTTGTTGAGATGAAATTCACATAATATAAAATTAACCATTATGAGTGAACAATTCAGTGGCATTTAGTACCTTCACAATGTTGTGCATCCATCACATCTAACTAGTTCCAAAATATTTTCATCACCCAAAAGGAAGCCCCGTGCCCATTAAGCAGTTGTTTCCTATCCCCCCAGCCCCCAGAAGCCACCAGTCTGCTTTCTGTCTCAACTAGTGTTTTTTTTCCAACTATAATGAGATATAATTGACAAATAAAATTGTGAGATATTTAAAATGTTCAGTGTGATGAATTGACATATGTGTAAATTGCAGAAGGATTCCGCCTTAGTGGTTTTTTAATTGTAAAATTCTAGGTAAGTTCACTGAGGTCTATTCTATTCTATTCTATTCTATTCTATTCTATTCTATTCTATTCTATTCTATTCTATTCTATTCTATTCTATTCTGTCCTGTATTGTGCCTCTACTTTGCTGGAACCCTAAGTACCTGGCTTTCCTCCAAACACCTAGCAGAAGCAACTTCTCAATATAGTTTGCTTAAATTTTGTCTAATGTATAATCTACCACCCCCAACACACACCTTAATTTTATAGAGAAAGACTTTAGGAAATTAATGATTAAATTATTTATTCAAAATTACATAGCTAGTTATCACAAGCCTAACACCAATACTAGGTCTTACAGTAAATCTCAGTTTTTGTGGTTTATGTAGGAAGACTAGGCAATGAATTTGGAAAAGGTTTGTGCCTTCTTTATGTCACTTCTTAGCACCTAGTAGAGTGCCTTTCCATGCACCCAGGAAATTTTTGGCGAATATGTTGAAAGAACATAAATCTTAACCGGAATATCAACCTACATACACAGAACTACTCTAAAGATCTGTACTAACAATGATCTTACTTACAATTAAGGGTCTAAGACAGCATTGAGAAGTAATAAGAGAAAAGGAAAAGCTGGAGATGAATGCAAATGCATGTGTTGCTTCCCTCCAGGGATCTAAATCAAATCCTCATTGTATAATTTGATTTGGTTACTCATTGTTTCTAATTAGAAATAATCACATTTACATGATTCCCCCTCCTTTTTAGTTTCTCACCAAAAGTGTTTTGCTCAATTATGCCACTTTATAGTTTCATATAATTTGTATCTCTTGACTCAACAGTTCCCCGTATCATTTGGAATGCGTTTTATTTTTTTAAGAAGTGAAAGTTTGAGAGCTATTCTCAAACTGAGACTTAAGTAGCTCCAGTAAGCACAGAAGCATGCTAAAAGCAAACTGAGGAATACTTGAAAGTTCAAAACTAGGATGATGCTTATTACTAACTATATGTGAAATTAATTAAAGATTTAATTATTTTAGGAAAAATAAATTGGCACTTTCTACTTTTTGAGTCATTAAAAACATGTCTATTGCTCTAGGGCTTTTGAGTGCATGTGCAAAAAATAGACTACATGAGCTTTGATGTTGCAACATTTTTTTCAACAGAAATTCAACTTAAATATATGCTGCAGTCTTAACTTTTTATCCCAAATATGCCAACCTATTTTTCTCCTCTAAAAAAGTATGTATAAATGTATGTATTCATCAAGATGTTTAAATACTATAAGATGATTTTCTTTTTTTTATAAAATCCCATTTTTATAAAATGGCATTTAGAATTATAGAGGACTTACAGGCTCATTTATAAATGAAGAAACTGAGACTAGTGAGTATGTTATGGCCTGTGGTTATATAGCCAGCTAAACACAGCACTAATAGGGACATGGAAGTCCCACAGGATAGTACTCCTTCTGCTACATGATTTAGTAGATACTAATAATAAGAGGACAGGAAGGAAATGATACAAATGGACACATTAAAAGCATTTTTTTCTTTAATCCTATATATTTATGTGTGTGATAATAATGTCTGTGTCATATATCAGAACTCGTTTTTTTCCTTCTGTCCCAGTCTTCTTTTCAATCGTCCATACTTTAACTAGAAAAACTTTAAAAATATGTTGATCAAATACCTAATGTACATCTATTATATACCAATATCTAATCTAAATGCTAGGGCTACAGTGAAGCACAAGATAAAACAGTTACATTTTTAGTGGAAAGTAAAAATATTAAACAAAAGTAAGTACATAATCAGTATAATTTCATGAATGTGTGATGAAGAAACTTAAAGTGATGTAATAGTGAGTGGGATCTATTAGTGGTGGTTTCTAAGTTGATTGGGTGGTCAGGGTGGTGTCTGAAGAAGCAACATTTTTTGTGGAGAGCTGCTTGAAGGGATCAGGAACCAATCATAGGAAAAATTTGGGGACCAGTGTTTCAAGACTGGAGTGTAGCAAATATAGGCTAAGGCTTTGAAATGAGAATGAACTTGCCATATTGAAGTGCACATGGCTCCATATGGTCCAGTATAGCCATAATGAAGATGTGAAGAGGATTCCAAAATGAAGACACAGCAGAAGGGATGAGATAATATAGGGCCCTGAAGGCCATAAAAATGTGTCTGGACTTGACGCATAGTTTTAAAAATCATTGGCCTTAATTTTTTTTGTTTATATAGACCATAGAATTCAAAGTTAATTGCCCACAATTCATGGTCATGTCATCCAGAACCAAGAGATAATTCACTTTAGGGGGAAAAAGATGTAGAGGCATTTTGTCCCCTAAAATTCTGCTGAAAGGATTTTTACCTAGTAGCTATCCATGTCTAAGACCTAGTTAACTACATTTGCTTCCTTTCAAATTCAAAATTTAGGTAATGTTGAAAGTAAGGCACAGAAAAATATCCTTATGCATTCTAACAAAGTGCAGAGTTTTCTGTTTGATTTTTTTGCAATAATTTTTATTTTCAAAGTATGTATTGTTTTCATGTAGAGGAAGAGCATATAGACATTACAAACTTCTAAAAACAGAGACAATTAGGATGAAAAATTATCTAAAATGATAATCTGTATTATATTGGCAGCAAAAATGGAATTCCCCATGGAGCAGTTTGAGTTATTTATGACCCATGCCTTTCTAAATAATTTGGTTTCTCCTAAACCATGGGCAAAATACCATCTGTGTGTCCAAGGAAAAGAAAAGCGGCAGTAATGTAATGTTATCTTACTTTTTGTCTTTCCAAATTTTAAATTAATTCAGATAATCTATAAGGGTAAAATATGACACAACTGATTTTAATTGAAATTTTATATCCACATGTATAAGGCATTGCTATTTCCATTGAGCGCCTTCCAATTCATCAATCTGCTCAGCTACCTAAGAGAGTTTATTGTAAATTAGAGGATAAGTCTAAAAGCAATGTTTATGGATGCCATGCACAGGAGAGCAAAGTAATTAGGAGTGCTTTTAACACCTTGAGTGAAAGGAAAACAATAGTAAACCTCCAACCAAATAGTAATTTAAACAGTCACCAGCCAAATCAGATCTGGCTATTCCAGGTGTAGATCTATATAAACTAGTAATTTAGTAAGAATAATGCTATTCTGAAATCAAACAGCCTGGATTTAAATCTTAGCTCCAGTCCCTTTGACCCTAGATAAGTTTCTTATCATCTTGAGCCTCTGTTTCCTCAGTTTCAGAATGGGGATAATAATGCCATAATAATGCCTACCTCATTCAGTTACTGTGAAGTTTAAATGATATAATAAAGGGCTTAGCAGAGTAACTGGGGTATAATATTTGTATTATACACACTCAGACTGTATAAGGTCAAATTATCACTGTATCATTCATTTCCACATTCGGGATGGAAAACTATATCAGGACACGTGCATCTAGTTTTCCTTTGAACATTATTTTAGTTGTTGTCCAGTGATTTTCTTTATCTGCTGCACACGAGCTCCCAGGTATCTGTTGCTTGACAGTTGAGATGTTTAGAGGATTAGCACACTGAATGGCAGGTTGACTTACATTACTGTTCTGTGCCTGTGTAACTTGCCTTCATGTTCTTAAAATACAATATATCACAGACAAGACTGATGATGACAAAGAAGAAGAAAACAATTCTCTTATTGTCAAGCTGAACAAACTAACATAACTTGAAAATAAAATGTGGACTGGGATGTCAGTTCCTTTGTCCTTTCAAAGTAGAGAGAGATGTTTTCCTCCTGGACTCAAGAAGGTAAAAACACATTAATCTTCCAAAAGAGGAAAAAATGTGGAGTACTTTTAATATTATTATGCTCTATGAATTACCAGTTCATATTTATCTATACCTGAAATAGCCAAATCTCAATTGGCTGGTGACTCGGTTAGTATTTGGTTCTAGGTTCACTGTTGTTTTCACTCAAGGTGTTAAAAGCATCATCTAATTCTTTGATTAGAGAAAGTGAGCTCTGTAGGGAAATTGAGTACCAAATGAGTGGTGGGGGAAAATAGCATTTGAGATTTTTCTTTATTTTATTTGTTTTCATTCACTGCTTGGATAAAATTACATTCATATTATTCAAAAAACAAAATAATTATAAAATGGTATATAATGGAAAAATTAAAACATTTTCCTCTCCTTCTCGTCTCCCATCTATCCAATTTCCTCAGCCCATTAACAGCCACTATTCTTCATTTATTTTTTAGCCTTCCTGAGCACCTTTACGCTATACAAGTAATTATGAAAATAGATTCTTCATTTAGCCTTCTTTTCTACTCAAAAGATAGGAGACCATATACATTTTTCTTTAACTTGCCTTTTTTACTTATTATATGTGTATACAGATATATTAAAACAATCTTCTATTGATGGACATTTATTTCTAATCTCTGGCTATTAAAAACGTTCCTACAATGAGTAGCCATTACACAGGTCGTTTGACACATGTGCAAGTATATCTATAGCATATGTTTGTAATAGTGGAACTGCTAGGTCAAAAGTTGTATGTGTTTATAATATTGATAACTATTGCTAATTTGCATTGCACAGAGATTGAATTAAATTACATTCCTACCAGCTACATATGAAAATCTCTGTTTCCCCCATAGCCTTCCCAATAGAATTTTTTATCGACGTTATGCCTTTAGCTAAATAGGTGAAAGATAATAATTCAATGTAATAGTAATTTTTGTTTAATTGATATTATTAAGGTTGAGCATCTTTGCATATGTTTAAAACTGCTTGTACATTCTTTTCTGTGAATTGAATGTTCACATTTCTCACTCATTTTTTTATTGGGTTATTGATGCTTAGTTCATGAATTATCTAGATACATGCTCCTACATATTAGGGGTATTATCCTTCTGTATTACGCCAACACCATTAATTGCTAATCTATGTTTTCCTCACTGATTGAGTTACTTTTTTATCCTGCACTAATTTCTAGAACATATTTTTTTTCTTATTTTGGGATTTTCTCTTATAGTTAATCTATTAATGAACCAGTAATACACTAATTTAATCACCAATGCTTTATAATACAGTGTCTGGCTCCTCTCATTGCATTTTTTTTTTTTTTAGTTTTTATGACTTTTAAAAGTTTTCTAGCTATAGTTATTAATTCATTTGTCCATACATACTTAAAATCATCTTGTTTAGTTTTAAAAAAATATTTTGGGTCTGGCCCAGTGGTGTAGTGGTTAAGTTCAGCATGCTCCACTTCAGCAGCCTGGGTTCATGGGTTCAGATCCCAGATACAGACCTACACTACTCATAAAGCCATGCTGTGGTGGTGACCCACATACAAAATAGAGGAAGATTGGCAACAGATGTTAGCTCAGGGCCAATCTTCCTCACCAAAAAAAAAAAAAAAAGTGCTATCTTCATTGAGATCAAGCTAGATTAGTAAAGCAACATATGGAGAATTAGCAAATGTGTGTTGTCCTTTGCTGTCTAACTCAGTGACTCTTTTTATTTGTTCAGGTCTTCATTGTGACCTTCAGTAGTGGTTTATAATGTACTTCAAATAGGCCTTGCATATTTCTTTCCATTTATTCCCACGCACTTATCATTGGTTATTATTGTAAGTGATTTTTTCTTCATTTGTACATTTTACCATATAGTAGTTTATATTATTTTACATCTTCTATCTTGTGGTTTACTTATATAAATATGTCTCTTTCTTTTTTTACATATATAGTGGATATGGTATTCCCTTGTTTATAACTGTTTATATACAGTTTTTCAGTTGCTTTTGGGGGATTTTTAGGTACACAATAATGTTGTCTACAAATATTGAGAGTTTTACCCCATTCTTTCTCTTTTTATACTTCTATTTTTAATCTTGTATAATCGTCTTATCTAGCATCTCTAGGACCATATTATAAAGTAACAGTGATAGTGTGTTTTAAAGTCTTGTGTTAATTGCTTCGAGTTCCTCCTTAAGGGTGGCTCTGGCTTTGGTCTGAATTAGATGACTTTTTCATACTGTGGAAGTATGGATCAATCTTATTTTATTGAATATTTTTAAGAATTATGTGTGAATATTATCAAATGCTTTTCAGTATATATGGACATAATCAAATGCTTTTTTTCTCCTAAGACATATTAATATGAAGGCTTATATTAATATATTTAATCCTTTGGAGCATTATACTCAGTAGAAAGAGTTTGAAAATTGTTCTTTCCTTAATGCTCTAAAAATGTTTTAAAACTTTGCAATTATCTGCAATTTAATCATTGGGTAGAATTCCCTTAGAAAACTGCTGGGACTGATGCTTTCTTAAGGAGGTAGATCTTTCACAAATATCTCTTTTCATCAGCAGAAATTGTTCTGTTTACATTTTTTTCTTTCTCTGAGATCTATTTTGATAACATATTTTGTAGAAAATTATACAAATTTTTCTGAAAACTGAGCAGAGTAGTTTCTTGTGATTCTTTTAACATACTCTCTTTCTGTGGTTACTTCTCTCTATTCATTTATTAATGTATTTGTTCTTTCTCCTTTTAAATTTTATCCTTTTCTCCTTTTAAAATTTTTTATGATAGTCTTTTATTCTTTATATTATTATTAATAACATTATATTATTCCTTATAATGTGAGCTTAGCTATTTCATATTTTCCCCTATTGAACAAGCTTTTGATTTTGTAGATTTTTTCTTTTAGTTTTTAACTCATTTTTTCTTTTGCTTTATATTGCTATTCTTTTTTAAATAATGTTTGAGTCTGATGTATAGTTGATTTATTTTCATCCTTTTAAAATTTCTATAATTATGTATAGCAATGCATTTTCTTCATAGCACTTCTTAAGATAAATTTTGTTTACATTATCATTATTTTCTAGAAATCTTGAAGTATAACTTCTTTTTTCTGTTTGATAAAAGAATGTTTTAAAAGAGAGTCTTTTTCATTTGTAAGAAGAGTGATCTTTTGTTTCTATTTTTGTTTTTAAAATTCTAGTTTATTGCATTGGGATCAGACAAAATTTTTTATACTTTTTCTATTTCAGAACTAATTGAAAATTTCTTTTGTAATATATAGATTTTTTTGTGTATGAATGTTCCATGAACACTATTGTAGGAATTCATTAGTAGGCTCTATATTATCATTATTTTTTCCCAATAATAGTGTATTTCTATTTCTCCTTATATTCTCTATATTTATGATTTGTGAATGTTAGGGCTTGTATAAGTCACACACTTTAGCATTATAAAACACTCTTGTTTGGTTTACATATTATTCAGTGTATTTGTATACATTATACTGATATTAAGACTGTGATCCATATTTTCTCATTTTCCTGATATAATTTTGCTTATCCATTTATTTTCAAATTCCTTGAAGAACTTCATTTAGGTATTTGTATTATACACCCTATAGGGTTAGGTTTTGCTTTGTGATCTAATATGAAAATATTTTATTTTTCCTTATAATTGGTGATTCAGATTCTGAAGTTCTTTATATTTATTCATATTCTCCTGAAGCTAAGCACAATATTTCTGAATCAGGACAGACTATTATTACTTATGACAATAAATACACAAGTTCCCCTTGCCTCAATCTGTCTTCTTCAAGTTTCCATTTTCTTTCCCTTATTTACTCTCATTTTTTGTTAGTCATATAATTTCTGCCTTTTCAAGGCATATAATCTAAATTTTGATCTGTCACTGTAATCCATACATCTATTTTTAATATTTTTAATTCTGCAGTTAAAAATATTCAACCCTTACCACTAATCCTTTTTGCTGTGATTTCCCCAAAAATCTCTTATTTGGCTATAAAGTCCATATACTCATTTTCTTTGTTTTTCTATTTAAGGGCTCAAAAGAAATACATCCTCTGAAGTCTTCCATATTAAAAAATACTTGTTTATAGACTCTTTACGTAGGGGGCAGCGTGGATGAATAAAAAATTCCTTAGATCACATTTCTTTTTCTTTAAGTTCTAATAGGTATTACTCTATTGTCTTCCATTTTATTTAATCTTTTCCATGGTCCTCTGTTTTTGAATGTTGCTGATATACAATTTGATGTTAATCTGAATTTTTAGTGAAAGATTTGGTCTTTCTGTGGATCTGCTCAAAGGATTCGTTCTTTATTATTAAGATCCAATATTTCAGTAAAATATAGCCTATGTTGACTTCTGGGTCAATGTTCCTGGTGTACGGTGTGCCTTTTAACTATAAAGATTTATGTAATTTATTCAGGAATATGTGCTTGAATTGTATCTTCATGTATTTTTTTCTATTCAAATATTTAGTTTACTTCTATGGGGGAGCCAATTAAGCATATTGTATATCTCTTTTGCCTTATCTACAACTATATTTTTTTCTCTCTCAATGTTTTTACCTCTCTTTTTTTATTCATTCATTTTGGTTGCTCTTGTAGTTTCTATCCACTGTATCCCTTGTTGTATTTTCCACAGCATCTTCTCTTTGATATGTTTCTTTCATTTTTTCTATATTGGCAAAGGTTGTGTTTTTGCTTTCTTTTTTTTCCCCCCTCCATTTATTTCTTTGCTTCTGCCTGTTCAATTTTTATTTTATTTTATTTTATTAGTTTCCCCTGTATATCCATTGTATGATTTTCCTTGATGGAGGTGATTCCCTCATACATATTCTTCTAATTCTCAGAAAAATGTTTGGTCAGAATTTTCATCTGTTCTATGGCAGCATTTTTCTTACCAAAACTTTAGGAAGTTTCCCTAATTTTTCACTTTTCATTTTTATAATGTCTTTGTATTTATGCTGTGCTAGCTTCCTTTTTATTGCTTCATGGAGTTAGTTGAATTTTCCTGGCCCAGCTTTTTACAGAATCCCTTCACTCCTGAATTTTTTTTACATCTATTCTCCAAGCATCCTTTTTAGTGTTGCCCATATGGCTTTCCATTGGTTATAATACCAATCACTCCAAATCTCACAGCTTTTGTTTGATGCAAGGGCTATAGGATTATATAATTTCAGAATGAGCCTATTACATCTAGAAAGTGCTTTTTGGCTTGCATTTTTGGAAATCTGCTGTTACTGAGCTGCCTCATTTTCACTTCCCTCTGTATGGTTGCTGCTGTATTTCATCCTATGTGATGTCTATGCAGATTTTAACTGATTTTGTAGTTCTTATGCTTTTTTTTAATTCACATTTTTGGTTTTATATCTGTTCAATTACTCTACTGACTATAAATTCCAAAATCTCAATGGCTAAACTAAATAAAAGTTTATTTTTATCTCAAATAGTCCAATGCTGGCATTTCTGTGTGGGAGGCCCTACTGAGCCACTCTCCTCCAATCAGTGATACAGGAACACAAGCTTTTTCCACATTATGGCTCCACTTTGTTAAATATGACTTCCAGTGTCACTTTGTGGGTAAGTCTCATCCTAGCCAACTGAAAAGTGAAAAGAGAGAGAAAAATATTAAAGGACAAAGCATGTGAAGGTTATATACAATTCTTATAGCATTTCATTGACTGGAGTCATATAGTCTTACCCTCATGCCAAGGAGACTGGCATATAGTCTAGCCCTAAGCTCCCTAAGATAAGAACATGAGTTTGATGATCAAAAAATTGTCTCTACCAGAGTAGGATACCGGGAGAGAAGTCACTTGGTGTTTTATGCTGCCATAGACATATTGAAAATTGTTTCTAAGGCTCTTTCTTACTTTAATATTCCAATATTGAACCTAAGAAATGGTAGGCATTTAGTAAATGTTTGATTAATTGATGACTAGCTGAATGACTAAATAGATAGCTGGTTGCTTCTCTTTGAAGGAGTAATGGATGAAAAAGTGGGTAAATGGATCAGAAATGACAGGTAGAGAAAGTAGGCAAATTGGCAAAACTATTTGTCTTATGCCGTAGCATATTCTTTTCTTAGTTTTCTTCTTTCTTGTTGTCTAGTGTTAAAGGATGAACGTGAGACTTCAGGTAAAGAGAAATATATAAAATAAAAGTTAAATTCTGTGGATTCTGTTCCAACTTTAATTTCACCATTACTCTGATTTTTTTCTATTTGTTTCTTATTCTGATTGAAACAGATTTCCACATGCAATATGATAAAGTTAATAGGAAACAGCTTCCAAATGCAGTATTTAGTTGGATTTAGGCAAGGCATTTTTGGAAGTATAAACATGAAATTGTCCATAAAATTGGTGATGAAATTTTAAAGGTATATAAAAAGTTCAAAGTATTTATTCTACTTTTATCTGGTTTGTAATGAGGAAATAAATAGGAATGTGAACCAGAAGCAGCTTGAAGAAGGCCCCTAAAATGCTCCAATATTAAACATTAATCCAGACTTTGGATAGATATTCTTTGAAATTTATAAATCTTCTTTTTGAGGTTTTTGACTATTTTTCAAGTGTGATAGGCAGAGTAATGGCCTCCGAAGGACATTCATCTTCTAATCCCCAGAACCTTTACATGGCAAAGGAGAATTAAGGCTGTAGATGAAATTAAAGTTGCTAATCAGCTGACCTTAAAATGGAGAGATTATCCTGGATTATCCAGATGGACCCAATGTAGTCAAAAAAGGTTTCTTAAATGTGAAGAGGGGGTAGGAATGTTAGTGTCAGAGTGATGTGAAGTGAGAAAGAGGAAAGGAGTTATGAGCCAAGGAAAATGGATAGCTTCTAGAAGCTGGAAAAGCCAAGAAAATGGATTGTCCCTTAGAAGCTCCAGAAAGGAATGCAGCTATGCATTTTTAGCTCGGCAGGAACCATTTTGGACTTCTGACGTCCCAGACTGTAATATAATACATTTGCGTTGTTTCAAGCTGTCAAATTTGCAGTACTTTGCTACAGCAGCAGCAGGAAACTAAGACACTCAGTAAACCAAAATGTTTCTAGGCTGTGAACGCCACATTTTTCCCAACTCATGCAGAATGGCATAGTTGATCAACATGAGACCAGTAGTTTGGAAGTCTAAGAGTATATAGTTGAGTGTCTGATTGGATTTGTTATTTTATTTGCCTTATTGGTCCTGACCAAATTATGTTACATTTCTGCCATAACTAGCAGCAGGTATTTTATGGGACCCTCTGAAAAAATCAGTTCATATGAGATACCAAGATAAATCTTGGCTAATAGCAAACCTGAATGGTCACATTGATGACGTAAAAGAGAAATTATTATGTTTTGAGTTTCATTGTAACTCCAATCTCTTAAAAATAATTTAGCATTTGTATAAAATAGGAATTTACATGTGTTTATTTTCCTCTTAATTTTTTTAAAACTCTTCCCCTCTCTGAAAATATACATTGCATTTTTATTAGGATAGAAAAGACAAATAAACTTGCCTAGTAAAAAATAAAAGAGTAGGTAGGTAGGAAAAAACATATTTGTGGACATTTTCAATAAAAATATTAAAAGAAAATACTCAGAATAAAATTATCTTTGTACCAGACATACATAAAAATGACTGTGACTTTTAGGTGTCTCTCTAAAGAAGTGAACTATTTTTCTCAGTAACTTAATCATGATCTAGATTTTTATATTTGAGTAGCCAAGTAGGAGAGTTGTTGATGGGAAACATAGAACGAGCTGAAACATCGCAGTGGTATAAATTATCTTTCTGATAATTTTGCTAATTAAATTGTTACAGAAAAGTTGCAAATCTATGTGTGCCCCATGGGAAGGTTTATTGCTTTTCTGAAATATTCCAACAAGAAACCAAACGATGAGCACTTACAAAACAATATAATGTGTAAGGCCCAAAGTTAGATTAGCCGAATTGTTTTGAAGAGGCGTCAGATAATTGATCAGGAAGTAAAACTGTGATTATAGAATAAAATCACAGTTGAATTGTAGCAAATAATTGCAAAAATAATTAAAGTCACAAATCCTCCCAGTAACAACGCGAAACAATTCTCTTTAGTGCCCCACAGGGATGGAACTTGCTAGCTTTGATTGGGATTAAACCTGGAGGTAAAAGAAAAGGAAAGTGTGGTCTGGAAGAAATCATATTGAGAACATATCATCCATAAGAAAAAAAAGTCCCTGAAAAGTGAATTTGAAAGTTATGTAATTTCCATTTCAAAGGATGCAATTTATTATTGTTCCTTTAATGACTTTTAAAGGAGTCAACGTAAGCTTAAGCTTTCATATATAGATAGATTTCCAGTTCTCAGTTTCTTTCTTTTTCTGCTATGGTAAAATAGAGCCAACTTGTTTCACATCTCTAACTGAAAGAATAGGAACTTAATTAAGGGGGAAAATTTGCTTCCAGAAGAATTATGGATATGATTCTTGTAAGCAAATGTTGACTCTGGAGGAGTAAAATAACTGTTCTTTTGCTGTGAGTGCTTATATAGCTCACATACAATGCATTGTAATATTCACTACTGGATGAAACCCTAGCAGCAGAATGAATGATCTCTGAAAATACATATTCCATCTTTAAAAATATCTAGTAATAATAATGCAACCTGAAACCCACAAACATATTGCTTATATTCCAGTTGGCCTTCATGTTAGCTACTCAATCTTTCTTTTGATGTATATGTTATGATCCAAGTGTAAATATCTACCCAATTTGTGATCTCTGAAGTTTCTTTGAGATTTAATAAATAGGATTGCCAAGCAAAGGAAATATCATAAAGAAAGCCTTAAAAGAAAAGATAATGAGGGGCGGAGTCAAGATGGCGGCGTAGGCAGACTCTGAACTCACCTCCTCCCGTGGACACAGCCAATTTACAACTACTCGTGGAAAAATTACCCCTGAGACAGAACTGAAAACTGGATAAGAGGAACTCCTGCAACAACGGACAATCCTAACTGGGGTAGAAGAGGCAGAGACTCCCTTCTGGAGAGGAAAAACGCCGCCTTCACAAGCCGCCAGCTTCACGGCCGCCGGGAGCAGCTCACAGGTACGCAGCCTCCCTGGAGGCGCGGGGCCCTGACCCGGGGAGCGCCCCCGCTGTGGGCATTTTGTGGACCCAGCACAATTGAGACCAGCAGCATAATATCTGACTTTGCCTGCTACTAAAGCATTGGGTAGCACCCCCAGAAAACCCGGTTCACAAAGAAACTAAAACTGGCTCTTAAAGGGCCCGCGCACAAACTCACCCGTTCCAGAAAGCATCCTAAAATCACCAGAAAGAAAGGTGCACAGTGCTTCGGTGACAAGAGACTCACCTAATAGGCCCTGAGTGCATCTCGGTGAGGGGTGAGACCTCTCCAGGGACTGGGACATTGGCGGCGGCCATTGTTGTGGCCTGGTGTGAGCATGCTGACACGCCATTGGAGTTCTCCCTGAGACCTGCTAGCCCAGGGTCTGCTCCACCCGCTAGAGCACCGATTTAATCCAGCTCAGCCAGGGCAGGCAGCCCACCCTAGAGACTAGCCCCACCCAACAACAAGCCCTCAGGCAATGTGTGGGCCTGCATAGATTGGTGACTGGATTCTCTGCAGCCTGGCAACTGAGCTGACTTGAGCGGGGCAGGGTGTGCACAAGGAGCGGGTGGAGAGTGTGGGGAGGTGGCAGAGTGTGTGGGGCTCCCGACGTGGAGAGACTGGGTCCACTTGGGGAGGTCGGGGCGCTCACACGGGGCAGGACTGTGTTGACTGTGTGTGTGGACCTGTGGGCGGCAGGGCTTCTCAGCCACAGAAGACTTGTACTTCTCAAAGACCCACATAGGAGGTTTGCTCCACCTTCCAAAACCTGAAACAATTGGGTGCTCCTGTGCCTGAGGCAAGCCCCACCCAGCTGCAATCCTCAGAGAGCTGACAAGAGACCTAATAGGCTAGAGGCTTACAGCAATTGTAAGGCCCTGAGCCTAACAACCTGCCACGGTGGGGGCCTACTCACTTAAAAGAAATACTGCAACACAAATGTGGTATTAGAACTTGCAGCCAACTGTGCTGGGGCTCCCCACACCTGATAAAGAGACTGAAGGGCCCACAACAACTACAAGCAGCTGAGCATTACAACAGCTGGCCAGGAGCATAACTCAGCCTCCCTGGGCACCTACAGGGAGAGCAAACAGGCCACAGCAGAAGGATACACGTAGCCCACATAGGGGTCACCCCTGGAACATTGAGAACTGAGGGAAGCACACTGGAAGCCTCCTAAGCCATCACTTACATAAGGTCACCTATCCAAGAGCAGGAGACGTAGCTGACCTACCTAATACGTGAGACACAAGCACAGGGAAAGAGGCAAAATGAAGAGGCAAAAGAATACATTCCAAGTAAGGGAACAGGACAAAACCCCAGAAAAGGAACTTAGTGAAACAGAAATGAGCAACCTACCCTGACAGAGAGTTCAAACTAAGAGTGTTAAGGATGCTCACTGATCTGGGGAGAAGAATAGATGGACTCAGTGAGAATGTCAACAAAGAAATGGAAGATATAAAAAGAACCAATCAGAAATGAAGAATACAATACTGGAAATGAAAAACTCATTAGAGGGACTCAAAAGCAGAGTAGAGGATACAGAAGAACGGATCTGTGAGCTGGAAGAAAGACTAGAAGAAATTACCCAAGGTGAACAGGTAAAAGAGAAAAGAATTAAAAAGAGTGAGGACAGTCTAAGGGACCTCTGGGACAACATCAAGCGCACTAACATCCGTGTTATAGGTGTCCCGGAAGGAGAAGAACGAGACAAGGGGGCAGAGAATCTATTTCAAGAAATAATAGATGAAAACTTCCCTAACCTAAGGAAGGAAACAGACATCCAGGCACAGGAGGCACAGAGAGCCCCAAACAAGATAAACCCAAAGAGGCCCACACCAAGACACATCATAATCAAAATGTCCAGAATTAAAGATAAAGAGAGAATCCTAAAAGCCGCAAGAGAATGTCAAGTTACATACAAAGGAAACCCCATAAGGCTATCAGCTGACTTCTCAGCAGAAACCTTACAGGCTAGAAGAGAATGGCATGATATATTTAAAGTGATAAAAGGAAAAAACTTACAGCCAAGAATACTCTACCCAGCAAGGTTATCGTTCAAAATGGAAGGAGAGATCAAAATTTTCCCAGATAAGCAAAAATTAAAGGAGTTTGTCACCAAGAAACCAGTGTTACAAGAAATGTTAAAGGGACTGATTTAAGGGGAAAAGAGAAGACCACAAATAGGAAAAATTATCTATTTCCACGATTAGAACGTAATGGATACAAATGCACAAAAAGAGGTTGGATATGATATCAAAAACATAAAAGGAGGGAGGAGGGTAGTTAAAGAGTACAGCTTTCAGACACAGGTCAAACTAAAGAGACCATCAATTCTGTATAGAAGAAGTAAGGAACAGAGAAGGACTACTAAAACACTGAGGAAAAAAAAAAGTTAAAAAATGGCAGTAAGTACATACTTATCAATAGCTACTTTAAACGTCAATGGACTAAATGCTCCAATTAAAAGGCATAGGGTGGCTGACTGGATAAAAAAACAAGACCCATATATATGCTGCATACAAGAGACACACTTCAGACCTAGAGACACTCACAAACTGCAAGTGAAGGGATGGAAAAAGATACTCCACGCAAATGGCAATGAAAAGAAAGCTGGGGTAGCAGTACTCATATCAGACAAAATAGACTTTAAAACAAAAACTGTAAAACGAGACAAAGAAGGGCATTACATAATGATCAAGGGAACAATCCAACAAGAGGATATAACACTTGTAAATATCTACGCACCCAATGTAGGTGCACCTAAATATATAAAGCAATTATTAACAGACATAAAAACAGAAACAGACAGTAACACAATAATAGTAGGGGACTTTAACACTCCACTTACACCAACGGATAGATCATCCAAACAGAAGATCAATAAGGAAACATTGGCCTTAAACGACACACTAGAACAGATGGACCTAGTAGATATATACAGAGCATTCCATCCAAAAACCGAAGAATACACGTTCTTTTCAAATGCACATGGAACGTTCTCCAGGATTGATCACATATTAGGCCACAAAACAAGTCTCCATAAATTTAAGAAGATTGAAATAATACCAAGCATCTTTTCTGACCACAAAGGTATGAAACTAGAAATCAACTATAGGAAGAAAATCAGAAAAGCCACAAATACATGGAGATTAAACAAAATGCTACTGAACAACGACTGGGTTAATGAAGAAATCAAAGAAGAAATCAAAAATACCTGGAGACAAATGAAAATGAAAATACGACATGCCAGAATTTATGGGATACAGCAAAAGCGGTTCTAAGAGGGAAGTTTATAGCAATACAGGCCTATCTCAACAAACAAGAAAAATCTCAAATAAACAATCTAACAATGCACCTAAAGGAACTGGAAAAAGAAGAACAAACAAAGCCCAAAATCAGTAGAAGAAGGGAAATAATAAAAATCCGAGCAGAAATAAATGAAATAGAGACCAAAAAAACAATAGAAAAATTAATAAAACCAAGAGCTGGTTCTTTGAAAAGATCAACAAAATAGACAAACCTTTAGCTAGACTCACCAAGAAAAAAAGAGAAGGCACAAATAAGTAAAATCAGAAATGAAAGAGGAGTGGTTACAACAGACACCTCAGAAATACAAAAGATTATAAGAGAATACTATGAAAAACTATATGCCAACCAATTCGACAATCTGGAAGAAATGGATAAATTCTTAGAATCATACAACCTTCCAAAACTGGATCAAGAAGAAGTAGAGAATTTGAATAGACCAATCACCAGTAAGGAGATCGAAACAGTAATCAAAAACCTCCCCAAAAATAAAAGTCCAGGACCAGACGGCTTCCCTGGTGAATTCTACCAAACATTCAAAGAAGACTTAATACCTATCCTTGTCAAACTCTTCCAAAAATTGAGGAGGGGGAAGCTCCTAACTCATTCTACGAAGCTGACATTACCCTGATACCAAAACCAGACAAGGACAACACAAAAAAAGAAAATTACAGGCCAATATCACTGATGAACATCGATGCGAAAATCCTCAACAAAATACTAGCAAATCGCATACAACAATACGTTAAAAAGATTATACACCATGATCAGGTGGGATTTATTCCAGGTATGCAGGGATGGTTTAACATTCGCAAATCAATCAACGTAATACACCACATTAATAAAATGAAGAACAAAAATCACATGATCATCTCAATAGATGCAGAGAAAGCATTTGACAAGATACAGCATCCATTTATGATAAAAACTCGGAATAAAATGGGTATAGAAGGAAAGTACCTCAACATAATAAAGACCATATATGAGAAACCCACAGCTAATATCATCCTCAATGGTGAAAAACTGAAAGCTATCCCTCTAAGAACAGGAACCAGACAAGGATGCCCACTGTCACCACTCCTATTTAACATAGTATTGGAAGTCCTAGCCAGAGCAATCAGGCAAGAGAAAGAAATAAAAGGGATCCAAATTGGAAAGGAAGAAGTGAAACTGTCACTATTTGCAGATGACATGATTTTATATATAGAAAACCCTAAAGAATCCACCAGAAAACTTTTAGAAGTAATAAACGAATATGGGAAAGTTGCAGGATACAAAATCAACATACAAAAATCAGTTGCATTTCTGTACACTAACAACAAAGTAGCAGAAAGAGAAATTAAGAATACCATCCCATTTACAATTGCAACAAAAAGAATAAAATACCTAGGAATAAACTTAACCAAAGAGGTGAAAGATCTGTACACAGAAAACTATAAAACATTTCTGAAAGAAATTGAAGAAGACACAAAGAAATGGAAAGATATTCCGTGCTCTTGGATTGGAAGAATTAACATAGTTAAGATGTCCATACTTCCTAAAGCCATCTATAGATTCAATGCAATCCCTATCAAAGTTCCAACAACATTTTTCACAGAAATAGAACAAAGAATCCTAAAATTTATATGGAACAACAAAAGACCCCGAATAGCTAAAGGAATCCTGAGAAAAAGAACAAAGCTGGAGGTATCACACTCCCTGATTTCAAAATATACTACAAAGCTATAGTAACCAAAACAGCATGGTACTGGCACAAAAACAGACACACAGATCAATGGAATAGAATCGAAAGCCCAGAAATAAACCCACACATCTATGGACAGCTAATCTTTGACAAAGGAGCCAAGAACATACAATGGGGAAAAGAAAGTCTCTTCAACAAATGGTGTTGGGAAAACTGGATAGCCATATGCAAAAATGAAAGTAGACTCTTACCTTACACCATACACAAAAATTAACTCCAAATGGATTAAAGACTTGAATGTAAGACCTGAAACTGTGAAAGTTCTAGAAGAAAACATAGGCAGTACGCTCTTCGACATCAGTCTTAGCAACATCTTTTCAAACACCACATCTGACCGGGCAAGAGAAACAATAGAAAAAATAAACAAATGGGACTACATCAAACTAAAAGCTTCTGCACAGCAAAGGAAACCATCAACAAAACGAAAAGACAACCTAACAATTGGGAGAAGATATTTGCAAACCATACATCTGATAAGGGCTTAATCTCCAAAATATATAAAGAACTCATGCATCTCAACAACAAAAACTACCAACCCAATTAAAAATGGGCAAAAGACCTGAACAGACATTTCTCCAAAGAAGATATACAGATGGCCAACAGACACATGAAAAGATGTTCAAAATCACTAACTATCAGGGAAATGCAAATCAAAACTACAATGAGATATCACCTCACGCCCGTCAGAATGGCTATAATTAACAAGACAGGAAACAACATGTGTTGGAGAGGTTGTGGAGAGAAGGGAACTCTCATACACTGCTGGTGGGAGTGCAAACTGGTGCAGCCACTATGGAAAACAGTATGGAGATTCCTCAAAAAATCAATGATAGAACTACCATATGATCCAGCTATTCCACTGTTGGGTATTTATCCAAAGAACTTGAAAACACCAATTTGCAAAGGTACATGCACCCCTGTGTTCATTGCAGCCTTATTCACGATAGCCAAGACTTGGAAGCAACCTAAGTGCCCATCAAGGGACGAATGGATAAAAAAGCTGTGGTATATATACACAATGGAATACTACTCAGCCATAAGAAACGATGAAATCCAGCCATTTGTGACAACATGGATGGACATTGAGGGCATGATGCAAAGTGAAATAAGTCAGAGGGAGAAGGTCAAATACCGTATGATTTCCTTCATTAAGTAGTAGATAATAACAACAATAAACAAACACATAGGGACAGAGATTGGATTGGTGGTTACCAGAGGGGAAGGGGGGAGGGAGGAGGGTGAAAGGGATAATTGGGTACATGTGTGTGGTGATGGGTTGTAATTAGTATTTTGGTGGTGAACATGATGTAATCTATGCAGAAATAGAAGTACAATGATGTACACCTGAAATTTTTACAATGTTATAAACCAATGTTACTGCAATAAACAAAAAATTAAAAAAAAAAAAAAAAAAAAGAAAAGATAATGCTATAAAACCCACTCTTGAATTTAAAGCACCTAATTATAAACAACAAACTCAACCTCAATTTTTAAAAGCTCCAGTGTTTTAAATCAAATTATTTTGTTAGTTCTAAATTATTTACTGAGCCCCTACCATATCTGTTGCACTGTGGGGGACATTTTATACTTAAGGGACTTTTATTTATATAGTAAGAACAAAGCCTCCACTCATAAATAACACACTAGAATAATAAGACAAGGTGGTATACAGTTAGTTACAAAAATGAATGCAGTAGATAAATTACTTGATTTAATGGTTTTTTAGCTCCAAATTAATATATCCTCTTTAATTGAGTATACTCTACTAATAAATCTCAAATAGTCATTTCAAGTTGCAGCTAGATAATCTCGACCTATCTATGTTTAATAAATAAATATTAATTCAGCATTTACTATGTCCAGACACTGTGTCATGAGATCAGGCTAAAATGATGAACGAGTGAGAAAAATAGAAATAGTTGTAGCTCTCTCAGAGCTTATATGGTGGTGGGAGATACATACAAGAAAACAGGTAATTACAATACAGTGTGATAAATAATACGAAGGAGTAATTCAGCAGCCACAGAAGGCCGTGAAGAGAGCCAGTAACTCCAGCTTGGAAGGTTGGGACTGAAGGATGAATAGAAATTCACCAAATAAAGAGGGGTGGCAAGAAATGTTCTGGTAGAGAAAATAGCATATAGCAAATGTCCAAAGGTGGAGAAACAGAAACAGGGAAAAAGAAGAGGAAAAGAGAGAGAGAATTAATGGCCTACTAAATAAACGAAACAAATTAATTATGGCTGTGATGGATCTGAGCAGAAATATAAAAAGAAATAAGGGTGAAAGAAAAAGCAGAAATTATGTCATAAGTAAAGCACACAGACATACACGCACAACTTTATCTATTCTATGCAGGACAAAAGCATTTCCAAATGGCTGGCAATCTATCTGAAATTCATGTTCACAAAGAACAACAGGTTATCCTGATTTCTTGTTTTTTGGAGACAGAGATAGTTTATCCTTAGAAGAATACTGTGGGAACAATGGAGGGACAATGTAATCAAGGCAGTGAGCATTGCCTTTTGGTCACATCTACTCAAAAATAAGAGCTCTTTATGGAGCAGCACAGAGTAGGGAGTCCGTCTCCAGATGGCTGCATCACCCCTTGCCCACACCTCATTCTTCATACTTGTTTCTACAACAGGAGTTATGTCCTTGCACTATGAGCAACTCACAGTCCATATGCTGCTTATAGATGTGTTTTGTTTTAACAACACAGAGATATTTAGAAGTTTCGAAATTGTCATGAAAAAATCCAAATTCTCAGTTTTTTGTAAGAAACTTGAAGCTCTGGCCACACTGGGCTTTCATTTCTTCATGGAAGAAATTGGCTGGAGCAGAATAATGGCAGTGTCTATAGGTAGGCCAGGCAAATGTTAGTTTGCTGCAGTCCTAAACACTCTCTTTCATGTACCCAGCCTCTGTAGATCTTTGAAGCTTTGACCCAGAGTGTAACTTTTATGGCTATTAACCTTCTTACTGGCTTACTTTTGGTCTTACCTTGTCTCCTGGGTTGCTGGCTTGATATCTTCTTTTGCTCTGCTTGGAACCACATTTTACTTTTTGGCTGTGTTTTTACCACACTTTTTGGATTTGAATCCATAGGCCTTCTCTTCCCATATATTGCCCCAGTGGACAGGTCCTCACACAGTCTATTACCATTTGTAGAATGTCAAAAATATCACTCCTCTACTAAAAAATCTCCAAAAGCTGTCCATTTCACTCAGCATGAAAGCCAAATCCCTACCATTGACCCATAATGATCAGTGGTAGCATTTCTGAACGTATCACCAATTACGCTCCCTCACCTACTCTGCTTCAGCCTATTGTTCTCCTGGTGGTTTCTCAAACATGCCAGATGTGATCTCAACTCAGAGCCTTTTCTCCAGCTGGAACTGTCTTCGCCCAGACATTTTTTACCCCGTTCTTGCTTTGTTCAGATCTGACGTTTTCAAAGCCCTGCCCTGATCACCTGATTTAATAGAGCAACTTGCCCTGCTCTCCCCTGGCACACACAAGTCTTCCTTTCTGATCCACTTTTGTGGTTCTTGTTGTTGTTGTTGTTATAGCACTCATAACTTTCAAACCATGTGCTTTGTAGATATATTCTGTTTGCTGTTCAGTATCTGTCTTCCTTTCTAGAATATATGCTCTGTGAAGGCAAGAATTGGTATCTTTTTTTGTTCATTGACCTTCCCCAAGGAAGTCAGTGCCTAAATATTAGTTGAATGAGTAAATAAATGAATGAGTTATACCTGATAAAATAAGAGGATGAGTGATATATGATAAAAATCAAAATGCAAGAACTTCAACCCTATCCTACTGTCTGTTAACAAGATCTCCCACATTTAGTTTCAGAAGAAGTTTTGTTTTGAAAGAACAATATTTATCCTCATCATAAAAAAAAAGTATTAGTGTATGCATCTTCTATAAGCCTCAGGTTGCTGATCTGGCAAAAAGAGTATATTAATGCCTCTGAGGCTTAGTGTGAGGATATAAATGTGCAAATGATTGTAAGTGTTCCTTGTGTAAGTGTTAGTTGTTACTAACAAAAATAATAATAAAAATAATAGAAGCTAACATTTATTGAGCATATGCTATGCTTTAGACACTATGCAAAGCATTTCATAAATATTACCTCATTTAATCTCATTGAATTCTTATAATAAACTTGTGGTGCACAACATATTATTATGCCTATGTTTCAGATAAGGAAACCAAGATTTAAAGAAGTCATTGGCAGAGCCACCACTTGAGCTCATGTTTTTTGAATCTAAATTATATTAACCACTATTCTATTCTGGTGTGTTGTATTATAAGATAATACTATCATTGTTCCTTACAAACCAGGCATACCTATCTCTTTTTGTCTTTCCCTACACTCTTATTTCCCAGTTATTGATGCAGACCCTCCCAAAATGACACAATAATGGGTGATTATGCACCAGAACTATATTGAGGAATTGCTGAATGGTGTTGATTTGGGCTAGAAGATGTAGTAATAACCAAATGGCCAAGTGCCTACCAGAGCAGGAAGGCTGCATCATAAGGCATTCAGTGGTTTAACAAATGTCAAATTACAGTATCCAGGTTGAAATAAAGGGAGCAAGGCGACAAATAATAGAAGAGAAAAAAAAGACAGACCATTCTTTGAAATTGATCATGTCTCCCTTCAGCTAGAGCGCCTGTACTAAGCTAACTCCATGGAATGCTAGTCCACTTTACATAAAACATTCTTATTCTGTACTTAACATATTTTAGTGGGAGAAAAGCAAATGAGAGATTGTCATCTGCCCCAGATTCTTGGTGTTTGCATGATTTCCCACAACTAGCAATGAGCTAGAATTGCTGTTCTCTCCACTGAGATGCATAGTTACGTGCTAAAACAAAAAGAAGAAAAGCAAAAAATGCAATTTGGGCAGTGGTAGTCCTCCAAACCCAGCATATTTTTAAGCCTATATTTCCCAAATGATATTCCAACAATCATAGTGATTTAACATGTTATGTTCTTGATTCTGGTGGGCAGAGAGTGATTATGTAAGAAAATAAGGTATATTGTGCTGTTTGATATTGCACGTCAGCAAAGCAGCACCACCAGCTGACAGTAATCAGGCAGGGAAAAGCAATTAGGCAGAAATTGCCCAGAACGTGCCTGAGCTTAATGAAGGTAGAAAGGTGATCACTTGTGGTTTGGTCAGCACACCAGGAGTTCAGAGTGCAAAATGTACAACTTAGAAAGTAGGAAGTGTGAGTGAGCCCTACATAGTAAATGATTACTTTTAAATCTAAAGAGAAATAGCTTGTTACTCGGGAGAATGGGAGACCAGTTCAAATATCGGGCACTGCAGCAGCGTGTGTGGTTTGCCGAGTAGGTGTCAGAGGATCCAGTGACATATGATGAAGAAGCAGGCCATGATCTCCAAGATTATGTCTATCTTCTTAGAAAAATATATAGAACAGATGTAGAGGAATATGATTACTTTCTACAAAGCAAAATAACTCAGAAGCAAATCCAGGGAATGGGGACACTGCTTGGGTGAAGAAGTGACTCAGTAAGACAAAAGTTTCCTTAAGAAATGGTTAAAACTATGTGAGAAAATAGGAGTTAGAATGATAGGTGACAACGGTAATACCTCACTTTTCAGAGCACTTTGCTGCTTAAACAGAACTTGCTGATAAACCATCTCAGTTGCCTAATGAGGTGACGTGGTGGGTTGGAAGGAGGATTTGGAATCACAGGCAAAGATTTTCATTAGATTTGACACTAACTATAAGACCTCAGGCATATTATTTAAAATCTCTAACTCTTGCTCTTCTTATCTTTACAATGCTGATAATACACCAAACTCATGGTTCATCGAAGTGAGAAATAAATGAGATGATATTTATGCAGTCTTTTTTTTTTTTTTTGTGAGGAAGATCAGCCCTGAGCTAAGATCCATGCTAATCCTCCTCTTTTTGCTAAGGAAGACCGGCTCTGAACTAATATCTATTGCCAATCCTCCTCCTTTATTTTTTCCCCTCAAAGCCTCAGTAGATAGTTGTATATCATAGTTGTACATCCTTCTAGTTGCTGTGTGTGGGACGTGGCCTCAGCATGGCCAGAGAAGCGGTGCGTCGGTGCGCACCCGGGATCCGAACCCGGGCCGCCAGTAGCGGAGCGCGAGCACTTAACCGCTAAGCCATGGGGACGGCCCCTGAGATGATATTTAAACCAGCTAAGGCTGTGCCTGGTACATAGGAAGTTGTCAATAAATGTTGGCTCTCTTTTTCACTCTCTTGGCTCATAAATAATAAATGGTCTGCTGCTAACAGATTCATTCTTTTCAAGTCAAGGTAATAAAGTTCAACCTAGAGGAAATAGGGAAATGTTGTAAGGACTTAAAGTAAAAAGTTTATAAAATTCTGCCTGTTTATTATAGAGCATTTAACTTTTTAATGTCTTCAAATATCTTTCATTTGATTTTTACAGTTTTTTTAAATTATAAAAAGTATTTTTATAATTACATATTTTACACATTATACACTTTAAAATTTTTTCCCAGTAATACAATAAAGTTACATTGCTTCAATTAGTATTAAATTAATTTCTTATAAACCCATTGCTCTCAAATAATTTTTTTCTTACCTCTTCTTTTTCCTTACCTACTCCATTTTCTTCTTTTCTGTAATGTGTTTAATTCTTTGGTGATGTGATTTATAATTAGAATTATATATTTGGTCTTCAGCCTCATTCATTTCTGGCACAGAGCTCCTAAAACCCTGAGAATTTCCTAAATGATAAGAACAATAAAGGTGTCTTACCATTCCTAGCAAAACTCTTTCAACCACACCTGAGTTTATGTTAATGAGGTGACTTTTGGAAAGCACCTAAGAATGGGGACTGGTTGCCAGGGGAAACAACCATGTGATTGGAGGGTTGGAACTTTCCATCCCACCTGCCTGACCTCTGGGGAGGGTAGAGGGGCTGGAGGTTGAATCAACTGCCAATAGCCAATGATTTAATCAATCATGCCTATGTGATGAAGCCTCCATAAAAACCCAAAAGGACAGAGTTTGGAAAGCTTCTGGGTTGGTAAACACGAACACATAGAGATTCAAGGAGAGTGGCAGCTCCATGTTTTTCCTAATATTTTGCCTTATGCATCTCTTCCATCTGGCTCTTCCTGAGTTATATCCTTTTATAATACATCAGTAATCTAGTAAGTATAGTCGTCCCTCAGGATCTGAGGGGGTTTGGTTCCAGGACCCCCAAGGATACCTAAATTCACAGATGCTCAAATCCCTTATATAAAATGGCATAATATTTGTGTATAACTTATACACATCCTCCTGTATACTTTAAATCATCTCTAGATTACTTATAATACCTCATACAAAGTAAATGTGATGTAAATAGTTGTTATACTATATTGTTTAGGGAATGGGGACAAGAAAAAACAGTCTGTACGTGTTCAATACAGACACAACCATCGTAGGCCTTTTGATCCAAGGTTGGTTGAATTCCCAGATGAGGAAACCCTGGATACAGAGGGCAAAGTGTAAAATGTTTCTCTGATTCTTTAAGCTCTTCTGGCAAATTAATGAAACCTAAGGAGGGGGCCATTGGAAACTCCAATCTATAGCCAGTGGGTCAGAAGCACAGGTGACAACCTAGACTTGTGACTGGTGTCTAAAGCAGGGTGGAGAGGGGGGTGTCTTGTGGGACTGAGCCCTTAATCTCTGAGATCTGATGCTATCTCCAGGTAGATAGTATCAGAATTGAGTCAAATTGTAGGACGCCCAGTTAGTGTCACAGAATGACTTGGTTTGGGAAAAAAACCCACGCATAGGAATTGGTGTCAGAATCAGACCTTCTCATCTTCTCTTCCCTTGACTCTTATATCATCATTGATTTATACATCATTTATAGTATTTTTACTCATATAATCCCAAGAATTTTCATCTACTGTTTCTATTTCCCTTAGTATGGTATATGCAACAGAGTAGAAATTAAGAAATATTAGCTCCTATCATTATTATTGTCTTTATGTTTTTATTTTTAAAGCTTCCCCTGTATAAGTTATCTATTGTTGCATAACAAATTACCCCCAAACTTCGTGGCTTAAAATAACAATCGTGTATTATCTCACAGTTTCTGTAGGTAAAGAATCCTAGCGTGTTATAACTTGACCCCTCTGGCTCCAGGTCTCTTATAAGGTTGCAGTTAAGCTGTCATGTCAGCTGGGACTGTGGTCTCATCTGAAGGTTCAACTAGAGGTAGGAAAATCTGCTTCAAGCTCACACGTGATTGTTAGCAGATCTTGTTCCTTTCCCACATGGGCCTCTTCACAGGGCTGCCTCACAGTGTGGCGATTGTGTTCCCTCAGGGCAAGAGTCCAAGAGAGAACAAGAGAGGGCACAAAAGACAGAATTCATACTCTTTCCGTAGTCTAATCTTGGAAGTGTCATCCAATCACATCTGCCATATTCTATGTGTAGAAGGGAGTCAATAAGTTCAGCCCACCCTTAAGTGGACAGGATTTCACAAGGGCATGAATATCAGAAGGCAGTAATCATTGGGAGCCATTTTAGAGATTGTCTTTTATCTAAAATATTTTTTTTTCTTGATGTTTACAGACTGCCTTAATTCAGGCCCTCAATGTCATTTTAAACTCACACTCCTTAAGATTGCACTCTTAACCCTCTATAAGCCATCCCCTTCACTGGCAAATTATTTGCAGTTTAAGTTACGTCAGTTTGAATATTTCTCCAGTGGGGAGGGAAAAGGTTTCTATTACCTTCAGAATTAAATAATTTTAAAGCCCTAGGACAGAATTCAAGATCTTTGAAAACCTATGCTCTGCCTTCCTTTCCAGCTTCATGTCACTATCAAAGTCTCTACTGTCTGCCTCAGAAATGGTCCTGGGGAGTAAGAATGAGCTCAGGAATTGATGCTGGCTCATAAAATTGTTTTATATATTACTATGCTCAAATTGGACTATTGGAAATGTAGAGGTATAAAAATCCTGATATTCTTCAGATGAAATTTTACCAGATAATTCCTAAAATCTTGACAAGGGAGTCTATTTCAAACATGGAGAAGGCACTTCCCTGGACAGAGCTGCTATTTCACAAAGTTCAACAAGTCAAATCTTCAAAACAATGCATGCTGCTTTAAAAATGGTCCTCGATATTTTACTAAATTTCCTCCATATCTTTTCTCATACAATATACTCTTTCTTTGATATCACAATTGAACATTTAGCATACAGTATTTCGTAGTATCACTGCTTTTGACTGATTATAAAAAGAAACATCGAGAGACTGGCCTCACATCACACGACCAGTGAATGAAAGACCCAGAACCACAAAGCAAATGATCTCTTCCTGTCTCAATCCTTTTCACCATACAGCACTGTCTCTCTTATGTTGTTACAATCTGCATCTGATAAAAGACATGCTAGGGATAGATGCTCTGTTTTCTTCTGACAGTTTTTTAGAAATCGAGGTTCAAACACAAAAAATCATAAGTATTCCATTTGTTTCTATAAAGATGTTAAGATGCCCCAGTCATGAAATAGGGCTAAATTAAAGAGTGATGTTTTAAATTATGAAGGCACTGAAATTAACTATCAATTTAACATATAACATAGTGAATTTGACTATTAATTGAGCATATAATACACTTTCAATAAGAACAAAAGTATTTTTTAAAAAAGTGGTAAAATCCTGCTTATATCCATACATGGAAAAAAAGAAGCAGCTTGAATAAAGAATACATTTACTCTGTCAATTTTAAAATCGGTGGTAAATAATTCCTGTAAAATAGTTTATCTCTTGCAAAAGAGTCACACAGCATCACAATGTTTTCAGTGGATGATGATGTGCTTGAAGGTTGTCTATTTTTTGAATTTGTAATTGTTTCCATTCTCTGTCAGTATTTTCAGATAATGCTACTGGAAAGGAATGTTATTTTCTTGGGTCACCATGTGGCTACCTTTCCAAACAGAACTAGAAAAGTTTTAAAAAATGATCTATGCTGGTCCTTCCTGCTGCAAATATTGTCCTTTTGACAGTCCTTAGTAGAGTGTGGGTGTGCATATGAGTGAATAGAAGTAAAACTATAGGTAAATCAGCATGTACAAATGCTTTTTTAGTAAAAGGACATATTTTTTGTACTTGATAGGCCAGAGAGAACTGCTATCGACATAAAGATGGTTAAAACGTAGTGGCATGCAGAGTTAACTCAGGGGGAGTACGTATAGTTTTTATCTCTCTATCTCCAGGGGAATATATGTAAACTAAGCATAAATATTTTTATGTGTGGCAGATTTTTAAAGCTAATTGTTAGTAAACCTCAAAAAAACCTCTAAGGGGCAATAAACTGCTCCAGTATTAAGAACATTGTAAAATAAAATTCGGCTAGTGTATATAATGTATTCAAAGGGAATTGATGGAAAATATAGTACCGAAAACATGCAATATTTAGTTTGGCATAAAAATATTTTAAATACACATTATAGGACTGAAAACTTGGAACAAAATATGTTCAACTAAAAATAAAAATTGAATAATGATCATCCTTACTAGAGGGAAAAATGAAAATTTCCTTCATTTTGCCAGTTGATAAAGTATAAATATATATGTATGTGTTTTTAGGAATAATGAGAACAAGATCTCAGTTAGCTGAATAGAATTAAGACTAATTTTAAATGTATTACGAAAAGAGTTTTAAAATACCCAGATAACGTAATCTCCCATCTCATAAATCACCAAAAAGAATAAACCTACATTTTCTTGGGTTGTGAGTCATTTTGTTGGCAAACAGCTACTCTGAAAGGAGAAAATATAAGTATAAATCTCATTTCAATTATTTTTTATTAAAATTTTGCAAATTAAACATTGCTAAATGTCACATAAGAAAAATGTATTATAATCATAGTGTTTATTGGATAATACACAGAGGCTTCAATGATATATTTTCAAAATTATTGTACAGTATAGTTCATTAGATAGGACACATCATACATACATAGGAAATAAATCATATTAGTCATTACTATTAAAATTAACTGAATTTAGATAGCAAAGATTTTCTCATTTTTTCTTCCCTGTCTTTTATAAATTTGAATTCTATATAATATATAAACTTCTAAAATCTGAACAATTTATTGCAATTTTAGGACTCTCCTTGAATTTTTCTCTGGATATAAAAGAAAAAAGCCCCCTGCAGTAGAACACTGAGCTTCTGGTGACTAATATTTGTAGTAGCTAGTATTAATACACTGTTTAAATAAATGTTGTCAAGTTTATGGTTGGAAAAACAATAAATGGAGTGACTACAACAACAACAAAAAATCTAGTTGTTTTGTAGAAAGTCTTTTGCTAAAGGATTCAGAGGTAGAATATGAAATTTAATGAGTGTAAATGTCAAGTCATGCACGTGCAGGGACAGCACCAAGCTAAGTTCAATTTAAATGGCAGTGAATTAGTTAACAGAGGTGAAGAGATAAGGATAAATAGCTAGATCTGATGTTTGAATTCTCATTGCATTATACAGGAACCAAGAAAGCTAATAAGAGGCTGACTTTTACCAAGACTAATATATTATCCCAAGGATATTGTGCTCTTTTGTTTCATGGGAATTATACATCCCAAATCTGTGAAGTTTTGCTACTTCATTTTTTCAGAAATACATAGTGGAGTTAAAAAGTTTTGTGTAGATACATTAATTGAGTTTTATATATAGCAAAATCATTATTTTTTGAAGACACACAGATAATTGATTTGGTAAGTATTTAACTAGTATTTAAAATTGAGCTAGGACAAAAAAAATACCATAAATCAGTTTTATTATAAAAGAGATTTCTAAAACATGAAGCTATAGATCCTCGTGATAATAGTTGGGATGTGTTTAATTTCAGTTTCATACAAGCTGTTTTGGAATGTTGCATGCATAACTTTTAGCCAAATAAAAGCAAAAATTGGCCTTTTAGAATGTGCCTGTAATATTGATAATCCATTTGATATGCATGACCCTTCATATATACTAAGCTAATTAACATAATACCAAAGTTTCAATATTTTCGTTTGGTGATAATCTTCCTTATTTTGTATCTTCTCTAACATGATGTAAGCTACAAAATGGCAGAATCTTATTTTTTTCTTGTTCACTGCTCTTTCCCAGACTTCTAGAACAGTGTCTGACACAGAGGAGCTGCTCAGTAACTATTTGTTGAATGAATGAGCAAATGATTGAATAAATGAATGGGGTCCTGCTTCCGTATTGCTCAGGTGATGATAAATGGTCTAGGTTTTCTTTTTTAATTTGAACAAAGGAGGTTTAATATAAAAATTACTAATGATTTACAGGGAATTAACCAAGAGGGAATGACAGAGAATATTAAAGAAAGCCCTAGGTCTGAGGGAGAGTAGTCAAGGAAGGAACAAACTTTCGAGAGAGTGAATCGTCTCCAAAGGTGGGATGCAGACTCATTGGAGAGAGTGTGGTTGCAGCCCATTGGTTGGTGGAGATGTTGACTGGGTTGTCCCAAATCAGGGCTGGTCCACGGTCCATAGGCAGAGGCTGGCTGGGGTGCTGTAGAAACGCTCTGCAAAGCTGCCTGCTGGGGGTGCTGCTGAACTAACTGGGAAGCCATGACCAGGGGTCACCAGGAAGCACGCTGGGAAACCACAGGGTCTAGATTTTCTTGTGACAGACTTCCATTAGTAGCATAACATGCAGTTATACAAAGCATGGAAGGCAAGTTAGACGCTGTGTCCATCTAGGAAATTAGAAATTAGACTACAGGGCCGTCCTGGTGGCGCAAGCAGTTAAGTTCGTGCGCTCTGCTATGGCGGCCCAGGGTTCGCCGGTTCAGATCCTGGGCGTGCACTGACACACCACTTGGCAAGCCATGCTGTAGAGGCATCCCATATAAAGTGGAGGAAGATGGGCATGGATGTTAGCCCAGGGCCAGTCTTCCTCAGCAAAAAGAGGAGAATTGGCAGACGTTAGCTCAGGGCCAATCTTCCTCAGGAAAAAAATAAAAAAAAAAAGAAATTAGACTACAGCTGGAATTTAGGTACCAGTATTTAATTCCTTTCTACTATGTTCCAAAAGAACCTCAGTTATCTAGCCTCAGTGTTCTAGTCTGCACTTAGAGTTCTTTTGAGGATTAAATGAGATAATGCAAGTGCCTAATACATTATCTGATCATATTAGGCCCTCAATTTGATGATGTCTCCCTAGTCCCCTTATATGACCTTA
The DNA here is from genome assembly GCF_057802395.1 of Ceratotherium simum simum. NCBI lineage: Eukaryota > Metazoa > Chordata > Mammalia > Perissodactyla > Rhinocerotidae > Ceratotherium > Ceratotherium simum. Next base: position 13,711,485 of record NC_141903.1, on the reverse strand, counting down.
TTCACAATTTAAACCAATAATCAAGATATCACTTCATTCCCCATACCATGCTATTCCTAGTAGCAAAAAAATCAAAATGATCATTCTAATTCTAAAATAATTCCATTCCTTCTCCATTAGTTATGGGAAATGCTAGATTCTATGGCTAAGCAGACAGCAAGAAGCTGCTTGAGATCTCTAATGCAAAGCAATTATTACTGTTTACCACTTCTTAATTTTCCAAAGCAATTTCCTATACCTATAGTCTCATTTGATCTGCAAAGCCGTCCTTACAGGAAGCAAGGAAGAGGCTGTATTTATTGTTCTCATTGGAAACATGAAGAAACTGGCCCCCAGAAGAATGACGCTTCACAGCTTGTTGGTTACAATGGAGAAAAGAGTCAGTGTCATCTGGTGGCTGGCTCCATCACTTCACACAAAGAATCATTGTGCGGTGGAGTGGTTTTTCCAACTAGATTTTTAATTTTTGCTATTTTTTTCCCCAGATACCTGCTTATTTGTTTTCTTTTTACACTAGGCCTTTTTCTGTTTTTAATGAAATATTACAAGGAAGTCCAACCTATACAACAGAATCAAACTGAGCCGTTGTGGTCAAGGCAGGAATGTGGATAAAGAGACCAGTCCACTGGAGCCCCCTTCTCATCTCCTAAAATTGGCCCCTTAGGTGAGAGGAAGCAGCTTGCAGCTTTAAAGAATCCCATTTCCTTTCAAATAATAAAGGTTGCTAAAATGCTATAAAATAAGTAGAAAAAAAAGAGCACATGGTCCAGCTTCTGGGCTCCTTGCCTTGTCTGGGTTTCCACTCTTTGAAATCCACCTTTGTGTTAATAAAGCGTATGATCGTCAACTTCGGTATATTATTAAAGATGACTAATTTTTGATATTACCTTGGGTAGACAAGACATCTGCATTCTCATTGCTAGAGATGCCAAATACACAGTATGAGAACAGCCATGTCTCAGATACAATATACCATGGACAAATAATTTAAACCTCTTTTAAGACCAGAATTATCCTATAGCTGCTTTTGGCATCAGATGGTATTAAATTTAAATTATTATTTTTTAACTCTTGTTGCTTTCCTTCTTCCTGATCGTGCCTGCCTTCCAAACCCCCAAATCAAAACCTAATCCTCTGAATGTAATGCATTTCTTAAAATGAGCCTTAGTCCTTAAGTGGTTAAGTTGCACCTCTGGGATCTCACGGAACAATATCAGTCATCTTGTGTCAAGAAAAAAATAATGTCTAATCTTTGACAGAAATGAATTACTTCATATAGGACAGCTACATTTGGTCTGATACTTGTTGTCAGCTTTCACTGGGAGACGAGGAACTAAGAAATAGATTTCATCAAATTCTGAGGTGGGAGGAAATGAAATCTTAGCAAAGAAAACAAGTTATGCCTCTGAAATGAATTGTACGAGTGGGAAGATATATCAGGTGAAAAGTGAATGTTAAAATCATTTGCCAACAGATGACATAAAACATTTTGGACAGATATTTAAGGGCAGAAAGGCCTGATATTACCAGTTTATAAAATATTCATGTATTCCAGAAAACTAAATGATCTCTAGATTTGGGAATTGCTTGTAAACGTTCTCTGGTTTTAGCAATATTTTTTTTTCATGATACTCTTGTTTCTTTCCATGAGCTGCTTATTTGATGTGGGTTAAAAAAAACAAGTGGGCTTGTGGTATAAAGTTAATCCCTTAGCTTGCATGTATCTAAAGAAACTTCCCAACACTTGCTTACCTGGATCACTGCAGATGTAAATAAATGGACCACATGTACTGTCTTGCATCAATAAAAAATGAAACATCATATTTGTCAAAAGAAGAGGAGAGGGCCAGATAGCTTAGGGATTAAGGATGGGCAATGGAACCTTTCAACTCTAAGTCACTTTTTGCCATCTGTTTGTGGTAGGTTGACTGTGACAGAAATCATTACTATCTAAAGGCTGTTCAGTTGTCTCCTAGGTGTCAACAACATGGCAGTCTTCATCTAGCTCTTGTTAGACAGATGTCCATATCACACAAAACCCGTCTTGATTAGCAGCCAGTGAATTTATCCCCTTAGGGCCATGTGAAACTTTCCTACCTCTGCCAACACGGAAGAGAAAATGCTGTTTCAGGTGCTGTCTACAGGCAAAACGCCTCTCATGCTTTATCATTTTCTTATCCCAGGAAGATCATTTGGAGAGGAATATTCCGCTCTTTTAAGTCTTTCTAAAATAACTGACTCTCTAAAGTTAAAAGACCCTAAAAATGCAGTTTGCAAAATTCAAATAGATTGACTTCTTCAAGTATTCCTTACACAAAAGAACACACTACTTTGGGCGAAAGGTACACTCTTTGTACTCTCTCATCTCAAATCTTAAATTTTAAGAAGAGCATGTTATATAAATTTGAAATTTTTAAGTTTATCTATAACATATATTCAAACAAGTCCATAAATGATAAGAATTTTCACAAAGTTAACATACTCATGTAAAATGTGTCCTTATTAACAAATAGACCATGATCAGCATCCTCCGAAACCTCTCCTCTCGGTTCCCACCTTCTCCAGAAAGTATCCTACATATTTATTCCATTGTTGTTGGTTTTTGGGAGTTCACTAATATAGCTTAGTTCTTGATGAATCTTGTCTGAGTTTAGGGCTAAAAACTTATTTGATTATAACTAGCAAAATAAAATATGGGATATGCACATTTGAAGATGAGATTTATGACTCTGAGACTTGGATGACCTCTGGCCAAAGTTTGTTAAGGTTTACACATTTATTTTCAATGGTTTCATCTCATATTTTTCTGTAGATGAAGGTATCAAAAGGAAGGGGGTGGAATTAAATGCAAGGCCTCAGACCATACGGAATAAGTTACACAGAAGCATGGTGAAAGAAAGGTGAGGTAGAATTAGTTCTGCATCAGTGCTAGTAGTTTATTCTACCACTTAATGACATTATAATTTTAGGTGGAATATTTAACTCTTTTGGATTTTAATTGCTTCAAATATGAATAGGAATGCTAATAACTTGCTAAAGGCACTTATTACTAAGATCTATGATTCTAGGAAGATAGTCTAAAAAACATTTTTTCCAACTTTCTGCTCTCTCATCACCAACTCTACTACAAAGTTGGAGAGTTGGGCTCTTTTTTCTTTACATAAGTAAGGGTGGTAGACGGAGACTTCTCTTGATACCTGTTTTGAGCTGGGGAAAACAAGATGTGGGAATGAATCTCTCTTTATGCCAAAGTCACAGCCAAAATGTCTATTTTACACTATCGCGAGCCACAAGGCAACATGAACTTTGTCCATTCTTCGCAAATATCTTTGAGAGGTAGGATACAGACTTAATCTTGCACATTATACAGATAAGAAATGAAATCACTGAGAACTCAAGTGATTTATGAAGCAGCAGGTAAAAATTAGAAGAGGAAAAAAAGAAATTTGGTCTCTTGTCTCTTCTTTCAGGGTTCTTTTCAAGGGCTTCCTGTGCTCCTGGACCACATATGCACTTTTGATAGTCACTGGTATGAATTTTGGAGCGACTGTATTCTGCCGAAGGTGGGATGTGAAAAAGACAAAAGGATCCTTTCTTGTTAAGCCCTTGACCTCTGGTGTTCAGTTTTCCCAATATTAAGTGCATGGACAAACTGCTTAATGGCAGAAATGTCACTGCCAGAACTTTAAAGAGGTTAATCAATACTGAGCCTCAATCAAAATTTTACCATTATGTTTCCAAACACTGGAGTCCTCATGGAGACTTACATATTCACTGAAATGCTTTTAGAGCATAGAGGTCTGGCTCTTTAAATTGCTCAAGTGTTGCCAGCCATCAGTGGGTCTCTGTAGATTATAAACAAGGAACAGAGCCACTGTCCTCCTGTTTGATACTTGTTTTCCCAGAAGACGGCTAGAGCTGCTGGCTGAAATGTCAGAATAAAACAAGACTTGCCTATTTTTAGCTTCAGCTCATACAGTTTCCCTCCTCTTTAATCATACGTCAAGATTTTAAACCAGCTGCCTTTTGAGAGGCCCCAAGTTAAGAAGAGCTGAAGTCAATAAGTATGGAAGATACTTTATTACAAATTATTGCAATATATAGTAACAAAATTTTTAAAGTATTGTTATAGAAACACGTAATTTTATTGTCGTTCTTTTGGGTTCTGTTTTTGGCTGTCCTAACCAATGTGTACGACCAGATGCTTGCTCACAAAAGAAAGCACAATGCCAAGGCTTCCACAAGGAGTTAAAACGAAGGAAAAACTGATGGAAAGAAAAATGTAAGACATCAGTGTCCTAACCAAGAAACTTCATCTCAGGAAATATCCTTGCCTCATCCATCCCATCACTTGACCAGAGAAAATGTAAGAAAAGGAAGTATTATCAATTTCTAAGCTCAAAGAAGGACATGTTGGATAATAGAGAATAAGAATTGGAATAGTTTCAACTGCATTGAGATCTACAGTGATCCAGTGGGAGTCTTAACCTTAGAGAAATAATTAAGTCATAGTAATATCTTTTGTGTGGGTAGATGATGATTTGGTGAAAATTTAAGTATAGTGAGAGTTTGAGCTGGAGGCATGGACAGAGTAGGTACTTCATTCATTCAACAAATATTTGTTGATGCCTACTATGTGCTAAGATCTGCTCTAGAGCCTGCGGATAGAGTAGTAAGCAAATGGTGTGGAGATTGCATTCTAGTTGGGGAAAATAGATAACCAAATAAATTTATATGTCAGACAGCGTTAACTGCTATGAGGGTTAAAGACAGATAGTAGAAGTTGTTTTAGCTCAGAAAACATAATCAGGTAGTCCTGTCTGATAATCTATCTTGAGCAGAGACCCAAACAAAGTCAGGGAGTGAGCCACGTAGATATATCTGGGGAAAGAGGCAATGGACTAGCACATGCAAAGGCACTGAAGTGGGAATATACTGGATGTGTTTCAGGAAGAATACAGAGAACAGTAGGCACTGTGAGTGATCAGGAAGGTGGTAGGACATGACATTAGAAGTGGGAGGGGACCAGAACATGCAATACCTTAGAGGTTATAACAAGTATTTTGGGTTTTACTCAGACTGAAGTGGGAGGTTTTAAACCATTTTAAAGTTTTAAGCAAGGAAATTTGTGATCAGATTTGCCTTTTAAAAAGATCTTGCTGCCTGTTCTGTGAGACTAGATTGTCGGGTTCCCAGGATGGAAAGCAAGGAGACCAGTAAGAAAATAAATATATAGTCTAGGCAATAGTGGTTGTTGCTTTCAACTAAGTGGTAGCAGTGAGACTGGTTAGATGAAGGTTGGTTCTGGGTATATTTAAAAGGAGATCTGACAGGCTTGGTGATGGATTGAATGTGAGGTGTGAGAAGGAAGAATCAAGGATGATACCAAGGGTTTTGGCACAAGGAAGTGGTAAGATGGACTTGCCATTTACCAAGTTAGAGAAGACTGTAAAATAAATTAATTTGGGGAGCATGCGAGATGGCAGGGTTCAGGTGACCCAAGATTTCAAGTTTGGACAACTTAAATTTGAAATCCTGTTAGACATCCCAGTAAAGATGTCAGATTAGTGGCTAGATGTATGAATTGAGGAAGAACAAGTCAAAGCTAGTTTTATAAATTGGTCAGTCATCAACCTATAGATGGGTTTAAAGCCATGGGTAGGAGTGAACTCACTTAAGAAGTAAGCAAGATGGTAGAACTGAATGAAGTTATTTATTAATAAATCCATAAACAATAGGTTATCTCTAAGGTCCTTTTAAGTCCTTCGATTCCTTGAAATCTAATAAATTTTAGTCTTTACAATAAGTTTGAAATATATTTATAATATATTCTAGGCTTAAGGTCTTGGGAATCGTTTCTGTGGCTTATCAAACTTCAGGCGATGAGTTATAGCACCATTATCTGGACTTTACAAGAGACCTGGTTAGAGCATTTTTCATTTAGCGTTGTGTACACAAATAGAACATTGTCTTCTGTCCATTGTTCTTAACCCCCTTCAATAGTGTGACATTCTTTCATCCATTCTCATAAGATTGCTTATCAGATAGTGTGCTGCCTTTACAGTGAAATACTGATTAGTTTGTGGGAGTATTTTCTAGAGTTGATAAATCAATGTACAAAAAACACAGCATCTCATTTTAAAAGAAAGTTAACCATCTAAGCCAGTGTTTTTCAAAGCACCTTCCAAATAACATTAGTTCTCACGGATTTGAATCTGGAAATTATTAAGTTAAACAAGTTTCAATACTGCAGGACTTCTCAGAGCCTTTAGTAAACTAATGAACCTTGAAACTGCAGAAAATAAGAGAAGCTATTTTTGTCATGTCTAATTGGCCTTTGAACCTTTTTCAAAACACAGGTCATAGGTCTAGTGTCATGAGGAAGAAGCTTCTTCAATGGCCAAAATGCATAATTACTGTTCAGTATTATTTGATTTTGATGATAAAAGTAATAAATATCTCCACAAGCATTACCAAAGGACAGACACTATGCTTTACGTAAATTATCTTATTTATACATATAAGGTGCATACCAAAATTATCCCCATGTTACAGATGCAGGATCAAAAGTGGGAGAGGTGAGGCAGCTTGCCCAAGGCCAGCTAATGGATGGGAGTGCTACAGTTTAAACCAAGATCCTTTAATTTCAGAGCCAGGTCACCAAATCAGTGGTTCTCAAAATGTGGTCCCTGGACCAGAAGTATTTCTATCACCTGGGAACTTATTAGAAATGCAAATTCAGTCCCATGAATCAGCAACTCTGGAGGTAGAGCTCAGTAGTTTGTACTTTAGCAAACCGTCCAGGTAATATTAATACACTCTGCAGTGTGAGAAGCACTGGCTGAAATCATTGCAATAAACTGGAATAATGCCTGTACATGGAAGAGAGGTCTAAGAAAGTGACTAGGTTAAAAGGAAATGATCACCTATTTGTTCTAAATTAGAGATCTCAGCTTTTACTATAAACCAGAAACACTTGAGGAGTTCTTAAAACACCAAGATGACCCCTCCAAAGCCGAATGTCCTTAGGTGAGACCAGGTAAAAAAGCTTATAAAAGCTCCACAGGTGATTTTGTTGCATTACAAGAATTGAGATAATTGTAGAAATCAATGGGGGACAGTCATTTGCTATTCTATATCAGTGCTTCCCAAAATTTGATGTGCTTAGGAATACCCGGGGGATATTGCTAAAATGTAGATCCTGGTCTAGTAAGTCTGTGGTGGGGCCTGAGATCTTGCATTTCTTTCAAGCTCCCAGTTGATGTCGATACTGTTGCTCTGAAGACACACATGTTGAGTAGCAATGATTTAATTTACCCTTGCAATTTCTCATTTTCTCAAACATTACTTTGTATTTAATAACTGTAAAATTAAAAACTTGAATTTATTTAGAAAACCTCTCTAGAGAATTTCTAAGTATTCTAGGCATAATACATTAGTATTTTCTTTATTATCTTTCCCTGTTATATGATTGCTAACCAATCATCTTGGTGTGCCTTGGGCGGGTTTAGAAAGTGGATGAGAGACTTGCAGTGCTCAACTGAGTAAATCTCAAACAAACTGGGATGAGTTTATCCTCTTGCAAGGGTATGCACTTCCATCTATCATGGAGAGATCCTATCCTAATCTAGAAATATGTTCTAGTCAAAGGACTACTCCCAGTGTTCCCCTGTATATAGGAAGATGTGGTGGTGGATTGGGTTTGCACAAGCAGATTGCCCAGCAATCTCTCATGATCTTACGCCAGTCTGAGATTCACAGACTGACGGGTGGAGCAACAATTTGAACTCAAGCAGCCCAGCTCTTGATCTCTCAACCCTAACCACTGTGATAGCCCAACTAACTACTCCTCTAATGCCCTAAATTAAGTTTTCCCCAAAGTGGAGTGAATGTGGGTCAGGTGTATTAATAACTGAATTTTTACTTCTATTATTTTTTATCTCATTCTTTAAAAATCATATTTTGGATGTTTCTGTATATATTTTTAAATATTTGGCATTTGAAAATATTTGGTACATGTGGACACACACAAAATATTATTGGGATGCATGACCCAAAAAGAATGGAGACCATCACCTGTGGACTGTATATATATACATATATATTTTTTTTTTTTTTTTTTTTGCTGGATAAAGTAAAAGTATAAGAACTCCTACTTTCCCACACAGCCACACTGTCCTATTAAAAATGCTATTTTTTTTTTTTTTTTAGAGCTAAGTTCCTATACATATATCCTTGAGTTCTTTTAAGATTAGTCCAGTTTACTACCAAAAGAGTATGCCTGGTCACAATCCAGCCTACTCTTTCTGAGGCTGTCCTCTGGCAACCCCTTTCATTGGCTTTCCCTACATTCTACAAGTCGCCCAAATGGCAAGCTGATAAATGAGTGCATCTTAATATTAAGCTTAAAGTATTGGACATAGAATTAGTTCGAGGGAGTTTTAGGCTATTTTATTTTAAGATATTTAGTAAAAAATTTGTTTAATATTCTTATATCACATCTCCTTAAGCTCTTAAGACATTCCTAAGAATTTCAGCAACACAGAATGAGTTTCAAATCCTGCTCACAGAATCGAGATTTGAAATGACCCTTCATTTCAAATGGAGGAGACAAAACCCTTCAAATATATACAGTGTATTTCAGTACTTATATATTTTAATGTATATTTCATATATGCTAGAAACATTTTAGAAAAACAATTTGTCATGATTTCTTAAATTATTCTTTATAATCCAGATTCTATGTATCGCTTCAGTCATTTTCTACTAACACATCAAGGCTTTATTTGATCCATTTGAAAAAACACGTAGTAAATTTAAGCAAGCTGAAATATTAATTGAGAGTATCCTAAAATGGACTTTCAATTAAGTTCTCTATTTTTTTCCATGCAGATGATAAAAATTACATTATTCAGTATGACCATTTTTTTAAAAGTTCCTTTAAACATCCATCACTTAACCAAATAACAGGACAGTTCCACTAGAATAATTTTCAATGCTGGGTTAAAATGCTTTTCTAGAAAATTAGGGCCTTTCTATTCAACAGCAGTGAAAACAACAACAGTACTTGAAAGGCACTACGCAGTGTGTTTTGCATGGATTTTCTTAATTACTATTTATGACAGAGCAGTGTTCCACTCAATCTGACCACATTCTCCTTCTCAACACACTTGCTAGTCTTGGCCTCTGTGGCACCCCCACTCCCTGGTTTTCCTCTTCTCTGAGAGCAGCATCTTACTCCCCGTTGCAGGCTCCTCCTCCTTCCTCTATCCAAACTTTTAATTCTAGAATTACTGTGGCTTAGCCCCATGTAGTGGGTTGAATAGTGCCCCCAAAATGATATGTCCAAGTCCTAACCTTCAGTGCCTGCAAATGTGAACTTATTTGAAATAGGGTCTTTGCAGATGTAATTAAGAATTTCAGATTGAGATCATTGATATAGGATGGGTGCTAAATTCAATGATTGCTGTCCTTATAAGAGAAAGGAGAGGGAGATGTGAAACACAGAGAGAAAAAGACCATGTGAAGGCAGAGGCAGAGATTAAAGTTATGGTGCCACGAGCCAATGAGTGCCAGGAGCCACTGGAAGCTGGAAGAAGCAGAGAATGATTCTCCCCTGGAGCCTTTAGAGGGAGCATGGCCCTGCCAACACCTTGACTTTGGGCTTCTGGCCTCCAGAACTGTGACAGAATAAACGTTTTAAGCCACTCAGTTTGTGGTAATTGGTCATGAGAACCTTAGAAAACGAATATACCCCATGCCTCTTCTTTCTCTCTCTTCCTTTTTTCTCTAGCTCCTCTGAGCTTTTATATCAAATATATGCTGAGGAATCAAAAGTTCTACTTCCAGTAGAAGTCTTTCCTGTGTGCTTGATACATCTATCTGCTTCGTTTCTACTTGTCTTCTTAGCACTCAAAATTGACTTGTCTCCAAAAGCTCTTGATTACTAAACCCCTTGAAAAGAAGAGTCAGTTTTTTTCTGACTTATTCATGTCTGTTTTTCACCAACATCTCCCCAAGTGTCTAGAGAAAACTAGGATAATTATTTTCTTATGTCTTAACTGCCCCCACCCCTGTAGCTAATCTATCAACACTCATGACTTATAACTTACAAATATTTTTCAAATCAATTCACTTCTCCTGATGTCCATTATCCTACACATATGTTCAGTTTTTATTGCAACTTCCTTTCCTTACTGGTTTTCCTGGTTCCTTGTCCCCATTAAGAAGCTCTTTTCCACATAGGAACAAAAGAAATCATTAAAAAATATGAATCAGTTTATGTCATTCCTCTGCTTAAGATCATAAAATGGCTTTCTATTGCACTTATTAGAAATCTGTTCTCCTTTCCATGGCCTATGAGGTCCTATATGGCAAGGGCCTTGCTTACTTCTGTACCCTCATTTGTACCACCCTATCCAGGTAGGACTCTCCTCCAACCTGCTAGTTTCCACATGGCACTTATCACAATATGTGTTCACGTACTTACATTTATTTATTATTATTTTCTACTCACTAAACTGTAAACTTGTGCAAGTTAGCACTGTGTCTTTTTTCCTCACTAATAAATTCCTGGGATGTATCTAAGACAGTGCCTAGTACTTTACAATAATTTTGAATGGATGAAAGAATGGAAAAGATACATATAACCTTGATATATCTATTTGTCGGGTTCTCATATAGGCTGTTTAATTCCAGAACTTCAAAAGATAGCATAATGCTCTTGGAAGCTGCCTACCTACCATCATTAGTAATTTTTTTATTAGTATTTGATACTAATTAAATACTTACTTTGTTCCAGGTACTGTGCTAAGTCTTTATCTATATAATCTCACTTAATCCTTACAACTCAGTGAGGTAGATACTTGAATCACTTCCTTCTACAAATGAGAACTTTTATACTCAGAGAGGTAATGTGACTTGTCCAAGGCACACAGCTAGTACATGGCAAGGTCAGGTCTTTGGCAGCAGGGTACACACACATTGCAATTGTGTCATCATCCAAGAAACTACTTCAAGCCTTCAGTAGTCCTTTCAAATCTCTGTTTTTAATCATTGGTTTTTCTAACATCCAAAGACAAACTATATTCAAACCTAGACAACAACACAAAATCTTAATATTATTAGAGCATTTCCCTGGGGAGTCTTAGCATAGGGTCAATGGCTTTATTTTCTTGGAATTGTTATATTAAATGAAATTCTCACTTGAAAAATATATTGTCTTGATTATCCTTTAAATAAATACAGGAGTATTCATAAATTTTGTTAGGTGGACATATGAACATAAGTTTCTGAAAATGGATACAAATGAAATGCTTCAAGCCCCAATGATCAAAGCAAAATTGGCAAAGTTAGGACTCAGCCAAATTCTTTAATTGCCGTAAGTCCCAAGTTGATTTTTGTTATATATTCTGTTGATGTATTTTCTCAACTCATGTGTGATGGTTAATTTTGTTCTCAACTTGGCTAAGCTATGGTACTCAGTTGTTTGGTCAAACTCCTGTCGAGATGTTTCTGTGAAAGTATTTTTTAGATGTGATTAACATTTAAATCAGTACAGTTTGAGTAAAGCAGATTACCCTCCATAATGTGGGTGAGCCTCAACCAATCAATTGAAGGTCTTAAGAGACAAAAGTGAGGTCCCCTGAGAAAGAAGGAATTCTGCATCCAAACTGCCTTTGGACTCAAGACTGCAACATCCACTCTTTTCTGACTCTCCAGCCCACTGGCCTGCCCTACAGATTTCAGACTTGCCAGCCCCCACAATCATGTGAGCCAATTCCTTAAAATAGATCTTTCTCTCTATATATCTACACATCCTATTGGTTCTGTTTCTCTGGAGAACCCTAATATACCATGTAACATGTGTATGAAGGAAAAGCTTCCAACAGTTTTACTTTTCTATTTATTTTATTTGTTAAAGCAGTCACAAAGGTACAGTGAGTTTCAAAAAGAGGAGAAATAGAATTCACCTCTTGATAGGGAATGTCAAGGTTCTAGGAGAGCATGACAACTCCCAAACTGGCAATATTGTTGTCATTTTTGCAAAATACAACCTGACACATATCACATGTCTGATTTTGTGACTTATTAAACAAAATACTTTGATCTTTTTCTCCTCTTCAAGGAAAATTCCATCTCCTCTATGAAAGTTTCATAATCATCATTTTCCCTCTTTGACATCACTTGTTGCTTATCTTCAGTGCCATTTGGCATTTAAATACCATCTTATACATTGTGCTCTGTAACCAGAGGCCATGGTAGTAAAAAAGTATGGAATCTGGAATTAGGTAGGCCTCAGACCCACCTCTGCTACATATTAGTGGGACAACTGATGAATTACTTAATCTCTCTGAGCCTCAGTTTTCTTGTCTGTAAAATGGAAAAGTAATAGTACCTATCCCTCAGTACTGTTATAAAAAATAAATGACAGAACATTCATAAAGAGTTTTCATGATTGTACCTAACATTTGTTGATTACTTTCTCTATGTAAGGTTTGTAACTCTATTCATTATGTGATTCAAGCCACATAGCAATAGAGGCCATTATGATCCCCATTTGGTAGATGAGAACCTTGAAATCTGTGTTGTCAATGTGACTTGGTCAAGACACACAATCTAAGGACAATATAAAAGCTGAACCTTGAGTTCCTAAGTTATGGTTCATTATTCTTTCACCAGTTCATGAGGTCTCCCTCTTTCTATTCTCACTATTGTCCCTATTATTATCTCTTACTTATTGTAGCTGAATAAGACTTGTTAAACTAATGAATATTCAAAATTTTTTTTCAGCTTTATTGAAGTATAATTGATAAATAAAATAGTAAAATATTTAAAGTATACACTTGTGGTTATTTGATATACATATATGTTGTGAAAGGATTCCTACATCTAGTTAAGTAACACATTCATCACCTCACATATTTATATATATATATATATATTTTGGTGAGAATATTTAAATTCTCTTCTCTTAGAAAATTAAGATTATATAATACATTATCAACAACTATAGTCACCATGTTTCACATTAGATCCTTTGACCTTATTCATCTTATAGCTGCAAGTTTGTACCCTTTTGCCAAGCTCTTCCTATTTTCCCCACCACTTAGCCCCTGAGAACCACTTTTCTACACTGTTTTTTGTGAGTTGACTTTTTTTTTTTTTAAGATTCCACATATAAGTGATACCACGGAGTGTTTGTCTTTCTCTGTCTGGCTTATTTAACTTAGCATAAAGCCCTCAAGGTCCATCCATGTTGTTGCAAATGGCAGAATTCCTTCTTTCTCATGGCTGAATAATATTCCATTGTGTGAGTGTATATTTCTCTGTGTGTGTGTGTGTGTGTGTGTGTATATATATATATATATAAATTGCATTTTCTTTATCCATTCATCTGTTGATGGACTGTTAGGTTGTTTCCATACCTTAGCTATTGTGAATAATGCTGCAATGAACATGGGAGTGCAGATATCTCTTCTATACTCTGTTTTCATTTCCTTTGGATATATACCCAGAAGTAGGAATGCTGGATTATATAGTATTTCTATTTTTAATTTTTTGGGGAACCACCACTCTGTTTTCCACAGTGGCTGTGCCAATTTACATTCCCATCAACAGTGCACGTAGGTTCCCTTTTCTCTACACTCTGGTTATCTCTTGTTTTTCTGACGATAGCCATTCTAACAGGTGTGAAGTGATATCTCATTGTAGTTTTGATTTGTGTTTCCCTGATGATTAGTGATGTTGAGCATCTTTTTGTGTACCTTTTGGCCATTTGTATGTCTTCTTTGGAAAAATGTCTATTAGCTTCCTCTGCCAATTTTTTTAATCAGCTTGTTTAGGTTTCTTTGCTATTGAGTTGTATGAGTTCTTTCAAATCCTATTAACCACAAATTGTAATTCATATAGATCATATAGTCACACAAAGAGTGTGACTTTGTGTATATTTCAGATTACAGTAGAGGATTTAGAGATATCCTAACAGAAATCATGTTGATCTTAAGACCTGATAAAGTTCATGAAATGAAACTAACATCTACTGTAGACAAGTCTGGTGTCCTCAAGGGTCTTTAGTAATAAAGATTATTCTCTCTAGACTTGTCAGTTAGTAAATACATGATATCCTAGGATTATTATTGGATCTATAATTTTAGGTACTAAACTTTCTGTGTTTGTTATGAACTAATACTTTTGCAGCAGACAAATTTATACACACTCTGGCTGTTGTGCTAGATTTAAATTAAATAGCATAATATGTGGTACAAACAAAAGGTTTTTAAGAAGTTATCTCAACTTGCACTTGCTCTGTTGAGCTAGATCCTGAAACTTTAAAGAGGACTGGATTATGTGTCAGTATTCCAAGATACTAGAAAGAATTTTGACTCCCAATGGTGGTATGACTTGCAATTTTTTCAACATATCTGAACATTAGATATGTTGTATGTGAAATGTGTATGTTACACACATGACTTCTAAGAATCCTCAAAGTTCTAAAATTTACAATTATAGATAATATTTGACTACAATCTAAGTAAAATCCCCTGTTTTGCTCAACATAGTGTTTTCATATACATGAAATTATAAATTAGCTTTTACTGCATACAAACAGTGAAACTTATTTAAACAAAATCAGAAATCCAGTCTATTTGAAAAAAATAATTAGAAGACTGCCAAAATTGGTATCACATTCCCATAGTACCAATTAATTAAACTGTGAGTAGTGGCTCCCTCGCTATAGAAAGGATATGTCTTGACCAGGTTAACGCTAGACCCATTTTACTCATTAACTATTTTGTCCCTGCATTAATGTGAGTTTGAGTCCCCAATTCTGAGCAAACCATAGTCTTTTTTTTCTCACGTCATTCATATGATGGAAAATAGATCCATCATAACATAATGTATAATATCGTAATATTGAACTTCAGGGATATAGACTTTTTTTACATATTAAAAGGTAGATGTAGGAAATGTACTAGTAGAATTACATTGCTAGTTTAGAGCTGGAGAATATCAAATAAAATTATTTTTCTGATTCTGTTAAGTGAAATAATAGTAGAAAATTAGTGGTATGGACATCTAATAATATGACAGACTAGATAATCAGATAAGCCCTTTCACAATAAAACATCTAGATCTTACCTGGGAATGGATGTGACAACATATATTATTAATATATTGCTGGGCTTGTACAAGGTAACAGAAACCTTTATGGGCCCTCTCCACCACATGTCTAAAAATAATCATAAATCTCAAACCAGATTCATGAAAATATGATAGATTTAATCAAAGGGAAAATGTCTAAAGCAGTGCTGATTTCAGGGAACTAACTCTTTGTCCTGCAGCAAAGTGGGGCAGTTGAAACAGAGATTATTCCTTTAGGTAGGTACCCTCAGGGTATACTCAAGGGGTACCAAGAAAATAGCACTCATTGACTTCCAGCAGAAGTAAACACAAAGCATATCTGGAGAAAAGTATTCCTTTTAGGTCCCCAGGATTTTCACAAATAAGCTCAAACAAATATGAGATCACAATTTAAGACCATCAAATAAACAGAGGAACAATGTTCGTGAGTGAAATTAACATACATAATTAAGCCAAAAATTTGTATCCTCTAGGAATTATAATATTGGATTTATACGACACAAAACAAAATACGTTTATATAAAATGCTTTGAAAAATAAAATAAAATCTCAGAATGAGAAAACAATAAAGGTTATGAGAAAATGAGATTGTAGATATGGAAAACATGAATAAAATACAACTCTTAGGAATGAAAAATAAAATTGTTGAACATAAAAATGTAAATAGGGTAAACAACAGATTAGACAGAGTAGGAGTAGGATTTAGATAACTGGAAGGCAAATTTGAGGGAATTTCCCAAAATATAGCCAGGGAGAAAAGGAAAGGAAAAATGGAGAAAAAAAAAATATGGAGGAAAGAATAGCAGGTATCAAAGATGTCTAACCAGAGTCTCATAAATAGAAAAGAGAAACAAAGTGAAAGCTATATCTGAATAGATAATTTCTGAGAATTTTCAAGATCTGATTAGACATAATACTGTTGACAAGAAATCTATAAAACATCAAAAGTAAAGAGATTTTTTAAAAATGTCCAGGATTTATCTAAATGGGAACAATGATTGGACATACCACAGATCTTTTAACAATAACTGTAGAAGCCAAAGAGGGAGGCAGTAAAATAATATATATAAGTGCCGAGAGAAAATGACTAACAACATATATAGGTTTAAAAAAAATTGTGTTTCAAGGAGAAAGATGAAATAAAGACATTCAAGGTAAACTGAAAAAAATTAACACCAAGACATACTAAAGTAATTACTAAAGTTTGAACTTCAGAAAGAAGAAATGTTATCCTAGAGAAAAATCTGAAATGCAAGAAGAAATGCTGATCAAGAAAAATAGATATTTGTAAGCAAATGTAAAAAAAAAAATATTTTATCAAATGATAGGTAACAATAGCTAATTTGTGGCATTAAAATATTGAAGAATGTATAAATCAGATTGTGGTGCTAAGAGATAATATATTCTCAGGTCATTTTATTTTTAATAGGTAAAGGTTAAGATGTTGATTAATTTTTTTTTTTTTTTTTTACTTTAAGGTAAGTGTTAAAATAAAATTCCAAGCAGTTACTAAAAGAATAAAACAGAATACATAACTTACAAATCATTAAAAGAAATTGATTAAGAAGCAAGCAGTCAGTCCCCAAAAGCAGGAGGTGGAAAAGGAGGGGCGGTGAAAAGAAAAGAAGTTAAAAAATGAGACAGAAAGACAGAAACAAGCCAAAACACATCAATAATCAAATAAATGTGATGGATTACATGTACCAGTTGGAAAATGAGGATTGACAGAGTGACCAACAAAACTAAGATCAGCTATACGCTGCTTATAAAAGACACACTGAAAGGTTAGAATAAGTTTTATCATCATATGCTATGCCAATCATTATCATCATCATCATCACCATCATCATCATCATCATCATCATCATCGTGAAATGTTTATAAAATGTTTACTTTGTCCCAGGCCCAATCATAAGCACTTTACATGCTCAATCCTATCTCTTATTAAAAAATTCTTATGAGGAATTATTAACAGAGTTTTAATAAGCTTTCCAAAGTCATACAGATATTAAATGGTAGAACAAGGTTACAAACCTAGATTATTCCTAGCTAGGACTTAAGAAGGACTCATTATATATAATAAAAGTTTTGATTCATGATGAAGATACAGCAATTCTAAATGTATATGTATCTAATAGAATAGTCTCCAATACAATAAGCAAATAGTGACATAATTTGGGGGCAAAAACGATGTCTCACAATCTGCTTGGATATTTCAACACATTTCTCCCACATGTTAAGTCAAACAGACAAAAGCAAACAAACAAACAAAATCTTCCAAATAATTAAATCATAGGTCAAACAAGAAATTATAACACAATTTTACAAATTCTTAGAACTGAATGATAATAAAAATAATGCATAGCAAAACTTTAATACAGAAAATGCAGTAATGAAGACTTACAGACTTCAAGTGATAGTACTACATAAAAAAGAAAGGACAAAAGTTAATGAGCAAAGTAAAAAGTTATTAAAAGAACAACATATCCACCTAACTAAAATATTTGGCAAGAAATAATAACAGTAAAAATAAAACTAATGAAAGAAAAATAAAAACACAATAAAGAGGATCAAAAAGCCAAACATTGTTTCTTTTTTTGAAAAGGCTAATCAAAATTATGCAAACCTCTGCTAAGATCAATCAAAAAATAACTACTTTCATACATGAAGGAGATATAATTATAGATACAACAAAGATTTAAGAAATAAAAAAGAGGAACAGCCTTATGTTAACAAGTTTGGACGCTAAAATGAAATAAATAAATTCCTAGAACACATACCTTATCAAAACTGAGTTAAGTAAAAACATAAAGCCTTTAACAATTAAGTAAATATATGAGGTGACAAAATTATCCCATATATAAAATCATCTGGACCAGATATTTCCTGATAAATTCTTCCAGACTTTAAAGAACAGATTATTTAATTTAATACAAACTAATACCAATACAAAAAACAGACCAGGCCAGAAAGAAGGAAGAAGGAAAGAACAAACTTGGTGGCTTAAAACAACAGAAATTTATTCTCTCACAGTTCTGGAGACCTGAAGTCTGAAATCAAAGTGTCAGCAGGACTGTGCTTCCTCTGAAGGCTCTAGGAGAGATTTCTTTCTTTGCCTCTTCCAGCTTCTGATGTCTCCAAGTGTTCCTTGGCTTGTGCCTGCATCACTCCAGTCTCTGGGGTCACACTGTCTCCTCCTCTTTTGTCAAATCTCCCCTGAATATCTCTTATAAAATAATTGTCGTTAGATTTAGGGATCACCTAGATAATCCAGGATGATCTCATCTCAAGATCCTGAATTACATCTGCAAAGACTCTTTCTAAACGATAAATTCAGAGTTTCTGGGAATTAGCATGTGGACACAACATTTTGGGGCCACCATTCAACCCACTGCAGTATCCTTATATGCAAATTTTTTTAAAAAGGCATATGAATCAGTTAAGAAAAAGAGAGATTGTGTACACATTCTTATTCTCATCTTTTCCCTCATATGTCCAAGTTATCAGGTTGAGCGTTTAGGCCAATTTCATGAACAGGCTAGTTGAGATGTGTGAGATAGAAAAGAGAAAGTAGAAGTTTAATAGTTCCTTGGTGGCTGTCACAGACACTGTTATTGCCTATCCAGTTGCCATTTTACTTTCATTTTTGCTCACAGAGCCCCAATCTTGTTCGGATCATGCCTAGCACGGTGGATTGAATGATAATTAGGATGAGCCAGGCGTAACCATCCCTTTGTTGATATTCACTTTCTAGCCTCTCTCCCAATTCTGGGTGTCCAGTGACGCAGTTACGACCAAAGAAGGTAAATGGCAATTTTTTGGATAGGTTTTCTTCTCTGATAGAAGGAAAGTCCTATTCTTGCCCCTTCCTTTGTGCTCAGGTAACTGGTGTGAGGATATGATGCTGGGGTTGTGGCATCTCTCGTGTGACTCTGACAGAAGCCCAAGATGAAAATCCAATGAGAGCAGAGCAGGAGAATGTTTCACCAATCTCAGAATTGCCTTGTTCAGACTTCTTCAAAGTGAGATAATTAATGTCTACATTACTAGGACAAATATTAGTTAGGTATTCTATTACTTGAAACCCACACAACCCTACCTAAAATTGTAAGCAATGACTTTTCAGATGCTCTTCATTCCTCCATATTTTCGTCTATATGTAAACAGCAAGCAGCATCATGGTCTTTTGTTGTACAGACTCATTTTTACAAGGTCAGAGACTAAGGAAACATCTGTTATTCAAGATTATTTTAAGTAGCTACCGCTGTCTACCCGCTAGAATGAGGGAAGTGCTTTGTTAGGTCTTGTCTTTGTACTTCTCACTCTCCTTTGAATAGTTAAATAATATTGACTGTGCTTTTATTGTGGAAAGAAAATTAAATCCTACAGGCATTAAGGTTTTATTCTTTGTTTTTCTTCTTCTTTTTTATATTTTTTAAGAGATACAATACTGCTATTTGGTCCATACCTTTTTTTTTTTTGATACATAAGACAATGCTTAGAGCTGTCACATTATCATATCTACCTGACAGATTTTCCCAGAAAATACAATGTTGACAGAAGCAATTGACACACAACATCTAAAATATAAACCTTTCTTCAAATTGTTGACTTATAACTCTGAGAAGAACAGCCTTCAATAGCCCTGACAATCACAACCTTGCTGTATAAAAAGTATCTCTTTAAATGCCAGAGCTTGCTCCTGTAGAGATTTCGGGAGGTTTACCTGATGTTGATGTGTAGTTTGGACACAGAAGGTTGTGTATCTCATGATGCACAAAAGACCTTTCCTGGCGTTACCTGTGCATTTAGATTTTTCAGTGAAGTGGATCAAAAACATCTAGTGGTTCCATTGGTCACTCTTTATTACTTCACAGTGTTACTGAGACTCATCATCATGCCATTCAAAAATTTATGGTGAGTTAGACAACACTGTTTTTTTATTCCCAAGTAATTGTCTCACCTGGAGACAGTGAACAGATTCACGAAGAGAGAGGTATCACATTAGTAATCGCTAAATCGCAATCACTACAAGTGCTGATGGACTCAAGCCTGACACTTCTTACTTAAATATTGTTTAAATTACACTCAACTTTTTAGAACATTTAAAATGTGCAATATTGGTCTGCCCTCGTCTCAAGTATTTAGAAATTATCAACTTTCTAGAATCTCAAAAAGAGGCTGATAATGTCTAACAAGCAATAAATTTCTTATATCAAAAATTCAAATATGATATAGTTCAATATATATTCTGAGTGTCCCATAAAAAGACTACTTGCCGATATAGATATTTACATATTTACGTATAAATATAAAATTGCAAATGTATTTTAAATACATGCCATCATTTCTCAGAGCTTATGTGCTTTAAAGTCTGGTATTAAATTTAGGGTAAATACCATGTGAATGGACATTGTGTGTGTGTAAGTGAAGAGATTCCATCTATTAAAAAGAGAGAATTTCTCATCCCATTTATTTCTAGAATTATTCTCCTTGGAGAACATTCCCAGAATGAGAAATAGTATTTAAATTCTGTCACCACAACAAAGCTGATCTTCAACATTGAACACACAAGCACACACACACACACACACACACACACACACAAATATTTATGGACCAATAAATTACCCACATCTAGGTAGAGAGCCCAAAATTAGGCTTTGGAATTCAAACTCTAGTTCTGTGTTCAGTTTCTGGATCTCATATATATATATATATATATACACACACACACACACACACACACACACACACACACACACACAGCATTTGGAAAAATTATTTGATATTCCTGTGCTTCAGGTTCTTCATGAGTAATATGAGATATTGATATCACCTCTATCTATCTGTATCCCTTAAGAATCCTTCAGGTTTAAGTGGCAGATTCAGGTGCAACTCGATTCAGAATTCATGCTATGTCCCCGTATCCATCCTTCATCTCTACTTCCTCTGGCTAAGCTTCATTTTCCTGCCTGTTTGTAAGAGAGTTCCCACACTTCTGGGATAACAGTCTTTTAGGTTCTCATGTGGTGGGAAAAGAAGAGTCGTCTTGGTTGAGTATTCCATCCAAAATTATGTCCCTGTGGCTGTGATTTAGTCACAAGCTCATTCTTGAGACCATTTATATAGCCAAGTGGTTAAACTGTTATAAAGTCAACTCCCGGAGAAGCACTTGGGGAAAGGGGATAGTCCTCTGGAGGAACATTGAAGGGTCGTTAGAAGGAAAGGTATTAATAGATGCTAGACAGAAAAACTAATAGATATTCACTATAATTATTTAGACTGGTTCTTGTGAGGCTTAGATATATCATCTATACAACAGTTAACATGATGCCTACATGTTGTCCAGAAATAGTTAAGTATAATCAAGTTAATAATTATTAACAATATTTTTACACTACTTATGGTTTCTGAAACCATTTTATATCTTTTATCATATTCAATATTCATAACCCAAAATTATTTTGAGTTTTCTTTGGAGATTGTTTATTTCTAAATGTTTGTGGCTCAGGGAGGCTGTGCTGTCACCCAACATCATGTAGCTAATCGACAGGAGGGCCTAGACTTACACCAGGTCTTACAATTCCATCGGATCACATGTACCTAGTCAGGCATCCTGTGGATATGATCACTTTTCTTTTGTCTCAATGATTCTTAAAGCATTTTCTACCTGTTGCATGTCTGTGAGATCAAAAATGTATCAGAGACCACATGTACATTTTCTTTCATATAAGGAAATACTGTTCATCTTATCAATTTAGCAGCTGTTCCCCCTTACTTAATCTGTAAATTACATTTTACTTATACTTACTCCCGTACTGGGTGAGGAGCCAGATGTGACACAAACAAAAGGTCTGTGTTTGCTAAGCCCCACTTGACAGCACTTGGTAGAAATGAAGTCCAAGACAGTTCCAAGTGAGAAATATGAAACAGAATTTCAGACGCTGTAAAGTAGAATGGGTAAGCATGAATAAGAGTAAGGGTAAAGATCAAAAGTTCTAAGTATTTATAAAATCTTTTTAATCAGTAATCCAGTAGGAGTCTCATTAAATATAATGCCAGGGAATCTGGCTAAAGAAATATCTGCATGGGCTTCACCTCATAAAAATCAAAGATGACTAGAAATAGATAAGAAGTCATTTCACGCCTTTGCCATCTGACTCAAAGACTTCATATCAGTCCAGATCAGAACACAGACATCTGTGCAGCTGTCCCATTATATATAGCATAGATGTAGTTTTAGAGCACTGGCATTTATCCCAACCCAGTATTTATGCGTTCCTTTTGAAATACAATAAACAGGACAGAAAGCCTCCCCAGGGCATGTGGGAGAATGGGTAGGTACTCAGTGTGGCACGTTGCTCCTGAGGAGCTTTAGGTCTGATAATTGAAGCATTCGGGTACGGAAAGAGACAGGGAGATTCTGGTAACAGTGTACGTTCCTGGCGTTCTGGAAGGACCGGGGAGTAGTGATAGGAGAAATCCCACCACCCTCAACGCAGTAAAGCTGTATTAGACATTGGAACCTGACATATCAAATTGTCTTCCAAATGAAGACCTGAAAAATGTTTTCAAAATTGCCTAAGTGGAAATGTTAGCAAAACTAGGGACAAACATACTCTATTTGCTGATGAATGTGAAGACTGGATAATTTCATCTCATTTGTCTCTTCTTCCTTTAACAACCAGTACCCTACGACTCTATCATTGGGCTTGTTTTATCCTGATACAGTCTCTACGTGGCTGATCTCTTCGAGTCCCATGGCTATGCATGCTTTCTATCTGCTGATGACTCCCAACTCTAGTTAGAAGCCAGTTCCTGCACTAGCTTCTGCCATAAATTCCAAACTCTTACATCTGGCTGGCTCCTCAACATTTCTACTTGAAGATATAATAAATATTTCAAATGTAACATATACGAAGATAAATATCTTCTCTTTCTCTCTCGTTATTCCATGTGCCTTAAAATACATTTTGTCTGATGGTAAGAAAACTATACGAGTTTTCTTTGGTTTGTATTTACAGTACATATTTTTCCAATCTTCTACATTTTAATTTAATTATAACACACATGCAGAAAAATACCAATAAATAAATATCTCAATGAATTATCACACAGTGGATACCCATGTATCCACCATGTGAGCCAAAAGATAGGATGTTGCCAATACTCTAGAAGCTATCCTTGATACTCATCTCAATCACTGCCCCCTTCCTCTTCTCTAAAGGTGAACGTTTCCTTGACTTCTCACACTCTACGTTAGTTTTACTTGCTTTTGAACTTCATATAAATGGAATCATGCACATATTGTTTTTTTGTGTGTGTCTGACTTCTTTGCTCAGCATTATGTTTGTGTGATTCATCCATCTTATTGCATATAACTATATTTCAGTTATTTTCCTTGGCGTGTACTTTGAAATACAAAGGAATATTTTATGAAAATACCACTTATCAATTTTAGTGCAGATGGACATTTAGGTTTTCTCCAGCTTTTGTTTATTGCAAATAAACAAATAAAGCTGAACATCCTTGTACACATCTCTTGTGAATATTTTTGTATATGTCTTTTGGGCACATGTGAGTATGTTTCAGTTAAGCATATACTGAGTCATAGAATATGTATTTGATCAACTTAAGAAGATAATATCAAACAGTTTTCAAAAGTGGCTCTATCAGTGTACAATGCCACCAACAGTATATGAGTTCTAGGTGTTTCACATCTTCTCCAACACTAGGTCTTGTGAGTCTTCTTATTTTAGTCACTCTGATGGGTGTAGAGCGACATGCTATTGTGATTTTAAATTGCATTCCCTGATTGCTAATGAGGCAAAGCACATTTGTATATGTTTATTATCCTTTTTCTGTGTGTGAAGTATCATTCAAATCACTTGCTCTTTTTTCTTTTGGATTGTATGTCATTTTTCTACAGATATATTACCAGTTTTATATTATGGATATAGTCTCCCATTCTGTAGCTTGCCTTTTATTCTCTTGATGGTCTCTTCTGATAAATAAATTTTTAATTTAATGTAGTGTATCAATCTTTTGCTTATAGCTAGTGCTTACCATTTAACAACTATTTTCCTACTGTTTAAGACCATAAAATTATTCTCCTAATATTATCTTTTGGAAGCATACTATTGTGCCTTTCAAATTTAGGTCTACAATCCACTTGGAATTGACTATTGTGCATAGGGTGAAGTAGGAGTCAAATTTCATTTTGTATTTCCATGCAGAAATATAATTGAACCAAAACCATTTATTGAAATAACTGTCTTTTCCTCATTACTCTGCAATGCCACCTTTATCTTAAATTGTGTCCATAAAGATATAAATCTGTTCTGAACTTTCTAAAAATGTTCCATTTTATTTATATGACAATTAAATACCAAACTGTCTTAGCTATAGTAGATTTGTAATAAGTCTTGATAGTCAGTAGAGCAATTCCTCTCTTCTTATCTTGGAGGCCATCTTGGCTATTATTGGCCCTTTGTATTTCCATATAAAGTTTAGAATTAGCTTGAAATGTTTCTTACACACACAGAAAACTGTTGAGATTGCATTGAATCTACATATCAAACTGGTATAATTGACATCTTTTCAATATTGAATCTTTTTTTAATCCGTGAACATAGTATTCTCTATATTTTGGTTTAATCTAACTCAAAACATTTTTGGGTCTTCTGTGCTTTGCACATTATTTGTTAGAAATTTTCCTAGATAGTTGATATCTTTGATACTATTTTGAAGTTTTTAAATTTTATTTTCCGTGTGTATTTCTGTAAGAGAAATATAATCAGTGTATATGTGTGTGCATACTTTGACTTTGTAATCAATAGTCTTAAAAAACTCTAATTCTAATAAGTTGTCTGCTTTTTTTTCCTTTATTCATAGGCAAATACTGTGACATATCTTATCAAGGTAGGAGTTCATAATTAGGTACTTGGAGAAGTACGACTCTGTATGTGTATGTGTTTGTGTGTGTGTATGTGTTAATAGAGGGTAGGGAAATTCTTTTTTAAAATGGAGATATGGACTGGGTCTTTTCCACTTTTAGTATTAAGATGCTTATTGACCTTAGCCAAATGACTTAACCCCCTAGTTTTCATTTGATTACCAATAGAGTGAGGGTAAAACCAAAGCTGTCTGACCTGGTCTATACTCACTAAGAAACTGTGAAGGTCAACCCAAAGGATGTCTAACACTTGTAACCTTGTTAGGTATAAATACAAGCTGGAGATACACACTTTCTGATAACTTCAGCTATGATTAGCATGTGATTTAATAAGCAGAATACCAGGCAATTAGTACTTATATGTCAGTGTATTCGTTTCTTAGGGCTGCCATAATAAACTTCCATAAACTTGGTGGCTTTATACAACTGAAATTTGTTCTTGCATAGTTCTGGAGAGTTGGTTCCTTCTGGAAGTTCTGAGGAAGAATCTATTCCATGCCTCTCTCCTAGCTTCTGGTGGCCCTGGCAAATCTTGGTATTCTTTGGCTGGTAGCTGTATAATACAATTCCAAACTCTGCCTCTGTCTTCACATGGATTTTAACATGCCTTCTTTTCTCTGTATCTCTGTGTCTCAGATCTCCCTCTTTTTTCTCTTGTAAGGGCACCAGTCATTGGATTTAGGGCCTCCCTAAATCCAGGATGATCTCATCTCCAGATTCTTAATTTAGTTATATCTGCAAAGACCCTGTTTCCAAATAAGGTAACAGTCACAGGTAGTGGGTGTTAAGACTTGGACATATCTTTTTGGGAACACTGTTCAAGCCACTACAGTCAGTAAATAAGTAAAACTTATTATACTTTATACTTTAAAAATAAATTTAAGGGGCCGGCCCAGTGGCATAGTGGTTAAGTTTGGCACGTTCCGGATCCCAGGCACAGACCTACACTACTCATCAAGCCATGCTGTGGTGGCGACCCACATACAAAATAGAGGAAGATTGGCACAGATGTTAGCTCAGGGATCATCTTCCTCAAGCAAGAAGAGGAAGATTGGAAACAGATATTAGCTCAGGGCCAATGTCCCTCACCAAAAAACTAATAATAATAAATATAAATAAATAAAGTACTAAATGTAAATTATTTTAATAAACTCCTTTAATAAAAATGATATGACAAAGATGGAATAATTATGAGTATTACTTTACTAATAATATCACTATAGAATTATCAAAAATAGATGTTATTTGTATGTACAAGCAACCATTCCCTTTAATTAGATTTTTTGGTCAAATCACTGTTTATTTGAATAACCAATAAGAATTTAATTTTTGTCATTCAGTGTTCTGGCTTTTGCTTCATATTCTCAAGAAGAATTCCTTTAGCAATTTTGATACAAGAGGGCTTTTAGAAAATAATTTTTTCATGATTATAAAATTCACTTCTGTTTTCTTCAACCTGGTCCTATTATATCTTAGATATAAGACATTTATGTTTTTTCACTTTTTCAAGGTCAGCTGTCTTTTTGTTTTTACTTAGTTTTTCTCCATTTTGTGGTACATTGTATTTTACATTAATGTACACAACTGTTCTCACAGGACTTTCCCAGTCAAAATTGGGAGGTCTCTGAAATTTGCTATTTTGTTCCCGAGTATTCCAGAGCTTCGTTTGCTCTCAAAACCTCTACTCAGTTCTTCTATTACACTATACTATTGGATAAAACCATTCATATTTATGGTAAATGATCAATTCATTTTAGTGTTTTAAATGTTTATGATATTTCCATATTTCACAGATTATTGAAAAATTAAGTTAAATACATCATAGTTTCTTGTGAAATTTTAGTACATAATAAGAAGGAAGAGTGCTTTTGAGGGATCAAATAACTTTAAAAATTTGTATAAAAATATACAAAAAGTAGCATACATTTCAAATAACAACAAATTCCATTTAGGTGAAAGTTTCCCAAATGATAAATAAAAACAAAAAGCTAATAAGAGGGAAATTCAAAGATGAATTAGAATAACCAAGGCACATTTGTAGTAGAATTCAGAATTAACTCCTTGTCAATCAGTATGGGTCTATCCTCTGCCTCTTCCAACCATTCCCTGCAACTCTTTCCCTGCAGGCCTTTGGTAACATAAATTGATAATATACCAGAGGGAGATAATCTAGTTAGTGGAATCTTGGGCTATTTTGATGTCCTCTTGACATTCACCTTAACTTAGAAGTCATGCAATGGCCCAAAGTGAAGTTGCATCATACAAAGAAACTGTTGTAAAATTTTGATAATTTCCAAAGTTACAATAATTATCTAAATCCTGTCCCAGCAATCCTATCTCATCCTAATATAATATGGGTGTCATCACAATGAAAAAACAAAATGGAATCGAGAAAGCTTTCCATGGCATTTAGAATCTCCATCTTATCTCCTAGGCTCTGGACACTCCTTTGTTATTCAAAATAGGTTATGACCAGATAGGGACAAGGAGACATTCTTATCTTTCCTACATTTAACCTTATTTATAGAGGGTATTGACCCAGTTCAAGATCTGAAAGCATGTTTTGCAATGAAGATATTCAAACTTAATTGACTAGTAAGAAAAGAACATAAGAAAAATATTTTGTAGATGTCTGATCATTGAAAACAATCCTGCTTGAAAAGCTTCCTAGTAGCAAATTGAGGAAAAAGTGAAATTTAAGTGTTCTGCATTTTCCAAGTTCACTGCTACTTTTGTTTATTATTACATTTTATAGTACACGTTTATATAATTACTTTAATCTGTTAAACATTCATATAAAATTTTGCCATTCAAATTTCCTTTATAATGATGCAATTTGAAACTTGACATTGATGACTAAGACTTTAGAATTTAATTTTGGAGATAAGGTACAAGACAAAAGATAGACATAAATAATTACATGAATTTTAATATATATTTATGTATATTCATAATTATGATATTCTAATAAACATTATAATTATATTAATGTGTTGTAAGGAATAATTTGAGTATTCATGCTAGATTAGGGAATTCATGAGTTTAATCATAAAAAGCATATTGAAAGATGTTGACATTGAGTTGTTTCTATGTTTCTCTCATTTGATAGAATATTTTGAATATGACAATATGGACTATGACAATATTTATATGAACAACCTCTTGAAAAATATTACAACTTTCTGGATGTGAAGATATTTGAAGTAATTTCCAAAAGACCACAAAATATTGTAACAAGATCAACAAATTAAAAGAAATTCAAGTAGATTAGAAATATCAATGAGAAACTTAATTACCACTAATATTGGTAGTAATTTACTAATGTATAGCAGGGAATTTTAAATTACTGTGAGAAGGTGAACCTTAATACACCTTACTAGAAAATGATAGTAGCAAAATATAGCTGAATATGAGTTGTGAAAAGAATAGAGTAGGGAGCATACACCCTACCTTCAAGCAAATTTCCACCGCAGCCGAATTTACAGACATGTGGGACTGAATAGCAGAAAATTCGGTTTGAGTGCATATGACTTTGAGAAGCAAATTCATTTGAAAGTGTGAAAAATGCCATTTTTCAGCACAGTTGTATTTTGCATGTGGATTGCTGCATGGATCCCATTCACAAGTCTTTTGAACACTAAGTACCCTCTCTGAGTATAAGGACTGGGATAAACCTCATTAGCAAGTTGTCCAGAGTGAGAAAATACTGTTCCTACTAGTTTCCTGGCTTTTTCTGTCTACTGCCAACAGCAGGAATAGCTAAGCAACTTGAAAATGTTTCACATGGTAAAGAGTTTTAAAACAATAATAATGGTACCCAAGTGAGAGTGTGAGATTGTCTCCTCAGGGGAGTCTTTCTTGGTATGCTACTTTTCACTTGTTCAGGGAGAATATCAGTTTCAGTTCTAGGAACTCAATGGTTTTTAATAATGGTCCACTTCAGAATCACAGGGGAAACTTTTTCCAAAATTCATATATCCAAGCCACACCCTTAGAGCATCTGGTTCAACTGGTTTGGTGTAGAATTGGTCATTTTTTAAAAGTAAATTAATTGTCACATGCTAAAATGGACCACTGCTTAAGAATGACTGTCCTAGAAGGCTCCTTTGTGTTTTGATGGTTACCTGCTTCTGTTTTAAGGTTCTAATACCCATGAGTTGCTGTGTCTCCAGTGCTGAAATAACAGCTGGATATTTTAGATGCCTATTTGATATTTTTATATAGATTTGTAAGTATTGTTTTATTTTCAATAGCTATGTAATAGTGTCCTAAGAGAATGGACCTCAGTAATTTTAAATCTTTGAAGACTGTTGGTGGATGTCCAATAGCTATTCTAAAACCTCTAAACATTTGCTTCCTGGATCTCTAAGGGTGTGTTTGTCTTAGGGACAGGCTCGTCCTTTGTTCTTGTAGACGTCACTCCAGTGAAATATCTTGGACATGCTATATGAGTCAACAAACTGTTAATATCTATTACTGTCGAGATAACTTCATACATAGATGAAGTAGTTCAGAGGCACAGACTTCAGCTTGGAAGCACTTCACTTTGAAAATGCAAAAGATAGCCCTTTTGAGGATATTTTACAGAAACTATTTTGAGGTTGTTTTTTCTGTTGTTATAAATTGCACTTATTTCAAAGAAATTTACAGTTCCAGTTATGATTCAAAAGACAAGGTTTGGGGAAGGCTTGGTATGAGGGACATGGGCCGAGGGGAAGAGGAGAAGAAAGAATGAACACTTGGTGGAGGATACAATTACAAGCGTCTTGTTTTTAAGCACAGACCAGTTCTACAAACTTATTTCCAAAACCAATATACCTCTACATGACTTGTCTATAGGTCAATGCATTTACTTAATCTCCAGGTTTGTCGCAGGTATTACAATATTGATTCAAACCTTGGATAGGAGACTATAAACCCTACTGTTCAGTTTTTCTGTTGAAATTATCCTGGAACCAAAAGTGTGAATATCTTTGTGTAACAATTACATTTATTCATTACTCACTTTAAATAATTTTATTTGCTGTGGAGAATAAAAGAGTATTTCATTTCAACTCTGATGACATCATGATTCAGATGATCTACTCACTGAAAAGGGTCTTGATCGAAGGCCTGAAACCAGACATGAGTTCTCACATTCTTTAATTGCTTTCTTTGATTGTTATCAAGGGAATACCTACTGCAAAGCAGTAATACAAAAACCTTTCTTCATTTGTACCTCAAAACCTTTGGTATACCCTGTACCAAAACCTTCTAAAAACTTCTTTTCATATTTCTAGTAATTATAACCCTTCTACATTTCCCCCTTTCCTCTACATTCTTCATCATAAAAGCCCCGAAAAAATCCTCTGGCAAACCCAGATCGGATGGGTAGTAGTGAGTAGAAAAAATCAGAAAGGATAAAGTCAGAATCCTATTTGCTAGGTTACAAGAAAAAGCTAGTAACACTCATATATTAATATTTTTTTCCCATCATATAATTAACACCTGACTAAAGAGGACAAGGAAAAAATATTTTTATATATCCATGGAACTCCAAGAATGTACTAGATTTTTATAATACAATATGTAAAACTCTTCTTGCTTGAGTCTTCTCTTTTGTATTTTATCTCTCTTTTTTGGGAGGGAGCTGAGGAGGGAGGTGAGGGCCTCTATCAGAAGGACTTAGGCCCCTGTATTCACTCTTTTTTTTTGGTGAGGAAGATGGGCCCTGAGCTAACATCTGTTTCCAGTCTTCCTCTTTTTGCTTGAGGAAGATTGTCCCTGAGCTAACATCTGTGCCCATCTTCCTCTCTTTTGTATATGGGATGCCACCACAGCATGTCTTGATGAGCAGCGTGTAGGTGCACAACCAGGATCCGAACCCATGAACCCGGGGCTGCTGATGCGGAGCGCACAAACTTAACCATTACGCCACCGGGCTGGCCCCTGTATTCACTCTTTTAATGGTACTATATTTATATACTAATTCAAAACTTTGAAGTTTTCTCAACCCTTTAGTCACTAGCTGGTCCTGTAAATACTACGTAGTCGATATTTGGTGACTCTTCTCTACATAACCCCAATTTTCATTCCTGCTGATCATTGTGACTGGAGAAATGGCGAGCATTATTGCCTTAGTTCAAGTCCTCATATCTGGGAAGTATGATGAGTGGTGGTTCCAATCATTGGAACTGGAGTCAGGTGTACTTAAATGTGAATCCTGAATTTACTAACTACTGTCTGTGTAAACTTGGACAAGTTACTTCATCTCCCTAAACTTCAAATGGTAAATGAAAATAATAATATGTCACTTATAGAAATGTTATAAGTATTAAATGAGGTGATGCATACAGAAATTTAGCACATAGTATGCATATTATAAACACTCAGTAAATAATAGTTAACTACTCCTACAACTGATAATAATAATAATAAATCAATGGCGCCTGGACCATAGTAATGATTTCTCTGTTTTTATTTTTTATATTTTTTGCCTTTAGGCTTGCATGATTGTATTTCTCATTACTACTTAAATGATTTTTCTAAAAATTCAAGTCACTTGTTTGTTTAAATACTTTAAATGTTTTCTGACCAGTTCTATCTCATTGATTCTCAAATTTCTACCCCCCCACACAAATATATAAATATTGTTCAGCATACACACACATAATTGCACACACACACACACACACACACACAATTACATGAATAAAAATAAAAATAGTTGGCAACCATAGCTGGGTTGTTCAAATATAGAATAGGTTTGGTGTTGTCAATCAAATGATATTGATTGATATCCTTGGTATCCTTATTCCCTTTTTCTTTCTCTCTCTCTCTCCCATCACCCTCCCTCTCTCTACCTTTCTCTGCTTTCTCTCTTTTCCCCTCTATTCTCCTCCTTCAGCCATCCCACCAAGTCATCTCTCAGATCCACTTCCTCATTCTCTCCCTATGGTGAAGCATCCTTGACTTCAGGACACATCAGGTTTGCTCCAATTTTGGTTATAGTCATTCCTGTGCCAATCACTGTGACTGGAGAAATGGCGTAGCATGATTGGCCAGACGTAGTACACATACCCTTGTGACTAGCAAGGTGGAGTACTGGGATGTGAAGCTCCTAGAACTACGGGAAGTGGGAAAAGGGCAGATCACTCAAATGAAGGCATTTGCTTCTATCAGAGGAGACTAGAAATGGGGAAAAAATCTAGCAAATACGACTTTAGCATACAGCAGGTAATGTGGTATGTCTTACGTATTTCCAATTACAATTTGGAATATAGCATCTGAAATATCAGCTCTTTATTACTCAAAAGGCAATTGGATATGAATGATATAAGAAGGAAGACAAAGAGTCTGCTCTAATTTACTCAAAAGCAAAGTAATAATAACAACATTAATTATAACACCGCTCCCAAAAAAGAGTTTTATGAGTCTCCAATATATAACAGTTTCATGACTGAAAACATGACAGTTGGAGAATGAAGTCCAAAGCCTTTCAGGCTATGTTGCAGCCTTCTGTTTTAACATCTTGTTCCACTATTTTTCATCCTGCTTGTAACCCACCCCCTACCCCAGCACTTTATGACACCATACTCAGGCTATACAGTGGTCCATCATGACTCTCTGATTTGCACGTGTAATTTATGTCAACTAACATTGTTTTCTTGGTACCTGGCATAGCACTTGACCCACAGTAAGTTCTCCATTATTAATAGTTAAATTACTTTGATGACTAGGAAACAATTACAACTTAGTATATGCAAGATGTTAACAGATTAAATGAATATTTGGCTGTCATTGATATAGGGGGCAAAGGAGAAATCCTAGCAGAATAAGTAGAGTAAGGTGAAAACTTGCAGAATGGTCAGGCTACAAATTCATTATGCTACTTTTATATTTATACTAACAGAATGGTATGTGGATAGGATCTGAAATGTAAACCTGGCCTTGGGCCAAATTCCCTTGGGATCTAGGGATTGCTGACAACTACTAATATTTAATGCCCTTTTAGGCTGAGCCATGAAGGCTTGAAAATAGAGACAAGACCTGTAGATTCAGGAGTACATTAGTACAGCTCTCTTTATTAGCTGTATTTTTGTATATTTCTTCCTATTGATCATATGCACATAACCATATACAAAAAGGCAAATATCATTTCAATCAACTTTCAATATTTTTATGTTACAATTAAAGAGTAAAGTGAAGCTACTCTCTGATTTAATACATATTTTGGGCAGTAGATTGAAATCTTCAGCTCTCCAAACAGTGGTGTGATGCCAAGCTCAAGTATTCTTATTTCAGTCTAGAAAGATAATAGTTGGCCATTCATAAAAGTTGTTATTTACCCTTAAAATCGAGAGGTATGCGTTCTCACTACTTTTAGCTTTTGCACTAAAATAAATTAATTACCCTGGAATGAGCTGAAATTTTCATTTAAACCCAACTTAAGACTTGGATAATCTTCAAGACTGTTAATTGAAAATTAATGGCTGTCTCTTAAAACCTGTATAGTAGAAGCAGCCGTTTCAGTAGTGCCTAATACTTGCAGCATAATCTTGTCACCCTTCTATAGATGTTAGGATTAGAAATAGCTTTCCAGTTTCAAGGATCTGAAAACTCCAGGTCATATGGTGTCCTTTTGAAAATGAATACTGAGTTGGGACTCCTAAATTTTGATTTCAAATTCTAGTTCTGCCTTTATCAAACTGCATAAAATGAGAAAAATAACTTAGCTCTTCTGCAATGTTAATTTTTCATTGTAAAGTACGGTAAATAATCCAATAAATATTATGAATCGTATATTTTATGTTTTATATGTATCAAAGTTAATGTGGTTAAAGTGTTTTATAGTTCCACAAAAATATATCTACCCCTACCCTCCATTCCATCTCCCTAGAAGTAACCATTTTCAGTTCTTATAGCTGACTAGTTTGGTGTTGACAGTCATTCTTCTAAATAAATTATTCTGAGTTTTAATGTTTCAATTTCATTGTCTATTATCTTCCCTTTATGTAAGATAAGTATTTTCCTTTATTCCTACTCCTGCCTCCCCCCAGCACACGATCACCTTTCTCATCATCCTCCCCCATCCTCCCATTATATTCCCATCATTATTATGGTTAACTCAAGTTCTTTTCCTTTCCTTCAAAATATTTTGTTTAATAATTATCTTGATTCTTTTGTTGGCTCAGTGTGTTAGTTTGCTAGGGCTGCCAACTAAGAATCACAGGCTGGGTGGCTTAAACAAAAGAAATTTATTTTCTCACTCTAGAAACTAGAAGTCTGAGATCAAGGTGTCAGCAGGATTGCATTCTTCTGAGGCCTCTTCTGCATTTGTAGATTGCTTTCTTCTCTCTGTATCTTTCCGTGGTTTTCTCTTTATACGTCTGTGTCCAAATTTCCCCGTCTTATAAGATTATTTTATAAGATAATCTTATATAACTAGTCATATTAGATTAGGGCCCACCCTAATGACCTCACTTTAACTTAATTATCTCTTCAAAGACCATGTCTTCAAATACAGTAACATTCTGAGGTACTGGGCGTTAGGACGTCAACATATGAATTTTGGATGGACAAAATTCAGCTCATAGCACTTAGTTTTTTGTATAATCCATAGAAAACTCCAAACTTGTCACAGATTACCTAAGTCTCCTCTCCAGACACTCAGGCACATCAGCTATTCTCTCCATTTCATCTTCCTCCCAAAGTCTCTCCTAGTGTACACAGCTCTATATATTCAGCACGAGTTGCCATGCTAATATCCCTCCTGAGCACCATCCTGGGGAGTGCCTTCGCTTCTTTCCTGGCGTGAGTGGTTTTTTCCTACAGATATAGTTTCTTTCTTGATTTACTCCTTCATTTGGGGGGAGCATAACCTCCAATAACTCCAATAACTTAAAAAAGGAGTATGAGAATTAAAAATTTTGAGACTATACAAGTCTGAAAATATTTATTCTACCCAGGGAAGTGATTTTAAATTTGACTAGGTATAAAACTGTAGGTTGAAATCATTTTTCTTCTGAATTTTGAAGGCATTGGTCCATTGCCTTCTAGTTTTCAGATGATATTGAAAAGTATGAAAAAATTGAATATTTATTTTGTATTTTAACATATTTTATTCTCCCTCTCTCTCTGAAAGTACTTAAAAACTTTTCTTTGAGTCCAGTGCTTTAAAAATTTATGACCAAGAGCCTCAGTGAGGAGCATGCCAGCCTTTACCTTCACTGGGATATGATTGGTCTCCATCAATAAGTTAGGGATTTTCAATTTCAGTTTCTCAAGTCGTTTTTTTGTGTGTGCTAGTCAGATTCCCCAGAGAAATCTCTAAAAAATCTTTTGCTTGGCAGGTGAAGGCATAGTTGCTATAATTCTAGATTTCTGGAGGAAGAAGGCTATGTATATTACCATCCAGTATGCACATGTTAATTAATCCTCCTGTTTTCAGAAGTATAACAGCACTCTCAGTTGTGGCTGGTGTTACTCAAGCCGGATAACCCTCTTTTTTACCCCTATCAGAGACTAAACTCATAGACTTGCCAGGAAGGATATGCAAAATGAAGGAGGAGCTGGGAATTAAAATTTCTTACATAGTCTTTCAAATCATTTTTCAATTTTTGACTTTTTTATTGTGATAAAATGTACATAAAATTTATTGTTTAGCCATTTGTTGTTGTAGCCATTTATTGTTGTAGCCATTTTTAGGTGTACAGTTCAATGGCAGTAACTACATTCACATTGTTGTGTAGGCATCACAGCTAACCACCCCAAAACTTTTTTCAGCTTTCTAAACTGAAACTCTATACCCAAGTCCCTGGCAACCACCATTCTACCTTTTTTCTCAAATATGGACATTTCTCCCACCTTTTGGATATTGTGAATAATGCTTCAGTGAACACGGGTGTACAAAAGTCTGTTCAAGTCCCTGCTTTCAATTCTTTTAGGTGCATACTCAGAAGTAGAATTGCTGGGTCATATGGAAATTCTATTTTTACTTTTTTGAAGAATTACCATACTGTTTTCCATAGTGCCTGCTCAATTTTACATTATCCACAAGCAATGCACAAGTGTTCCAATTTCCCCACATCATTGTCAACACTTGTTATTTTCTGTTTCTTTTCTTTCTCTCTCTTTGTCTTTTTTTTTTTTTTTTTTTTTGATAGTAGCCATCTGAATGGATATAGGGTGATATCTCATGATGGTTTTAATCAGAATTTCCCTAATTATTAGTGATGCTGAGCATCTTTTTGTGTGCTTACTGACTATTTGCATATTTTCTTTGGAGAAATGTCTATATAAGACCTTTGCCCATTTTTTAATCAGTTTGTTTTGTTGTTAAGTTGTAGGAGTTCTTTATACATGCTAGATATTAAGCCACTTATTAGATATATAATTTGAAAATACTTTTTCCCATTCTGTGGGTTATTTTTCACTCTGATAATAGTGTACTTTGATGTGCAAAAGTTTTTAATTTTTATATAGTCCAACTTATCTTTTTCTTTTGTTGTCTGTGCTTTTGGTGTCATATCCAAGAAATCATTGCCAAATCCAATGTCATGAAGCTTTCTCCTATGTTTTTTAAGAGTTTGATAGTTTTAGCTCTTACATACAGCTCTTTGATCTATTTCAAGTTAAATTTTATATATGGTGTAAAGTAAGGGTCCAACTTCATTTATTTAAATGTGAATATCCAGTTTTCCCACTACTGTTTGCTTAAAAGCCTGTCCCCTAATGAATGCTTTTTGCACCTTTGTCAAAAATCATTTGATCATATATGTGAGTTTATTTCTGGGCTCTCTAATCTATTTTGTTTGTTGCTATGTCTGTCTGTGTCACATTGTTTTGATTACTATAGCTTTCTAGTAAATGTCAAAATCAGAAAGTGTTAGACTTCCAACTTTGTTCTTCTTTTGCAGGATTTTTGGCTATTCAGGGTTCCTTGAGATTCCATATGAATTTTAGGATCAAATTTTCTTTTTCATATCATTGGGATTTTGATAGGTATTGGCATTGAATCTGTAGATTGCTTTGAGTAGTATTGACATCTTAACAATATTAACTTTTGCAATCATGAACACTGTATGTCTTTCTACTTGTGTCTTCTTTAATTTCTTTCAGGCTGTTTTGTAGTTTTCAGTGGATAAGTCTTTTACCTCCTAGGTTAAGTTTATTCCTAAGTGTTTTCTACTTTTTGATGCTATTGTAAATGCAATTGTTTTCCTTATGTTCTTTTCATATTGTCCCTGTTTCCTGTTCAGGTTATTTGTTGTTGGTGAATAGAAACACATTGATTTTTGTGTATTGATTTTATCTTTTGTATTTTGTCTGTTGAATTTGTATTTCTGCACCTATGCTAATTTTCTTTATTAGTTCTAACAGTTTTTTATGGAATATTTAGGGTTTCTACATATAAGATTATTTCCTCTATGAACAGACATTATTTTTACTTCTTCCCTTCCAATTTGGATGCTTTTTATTTCTTTTTCTTACCTAATTGCTCTGGCTAGGACTTCCAGTACTATGTTGAATAGAAGTGGTGAAAATGAATATACGTTTCTTGTTTCAGATCTTAGAGGAAACACTTTCAGTTTTTCACCATTGAGTATAATATTCACTATAGGCTTTTCATATATGGCCTTTATTATGTTGAGGTAGTTTCCTGGTATTCATAGTTTGTGGAGTGTTTTTATCAGTAAAGGGTATTGAATTTTGTTAGATGCTTTTTCTACATTAATTGAGACAATCATGTGATTTTAATCCTTCATTCTGTTAATGTGGTGTATTACCCTGGTATATTTTTGTATATTGAACCATTCTTGCATTCCAGGAATAAATCTCACTTGGTCATGGTGTATAATCCTTTTACTATGCTGTTGAATTTGGTTGGATAGTATTTACTTAAGGATATTTGTATCTATATTCATTAGGGATATTGGTCTGTAGTTTTCTTTTCTTGTGGTTTCTTTTTCTGACTTTTGTATCAGGGTAACGCTGACCTCATAAAATGTATTGGGAAATGTTCCCTACTCTTCCATTTTCTGTAAGAATTTGAGAAGAATTGGTGTTAATTCTTCTTTACGTGTTTTATAGAATACACTAATGAATCAATCTGGTCCTGGGCGTTTCTTTATCAGGACAATTTTGAATACTGATTCACTATTCTTAATAGTTGTTAGGTCTCTTCAAATTTTCTATCTTTATGATTCAGTCTTAGTAATGTCCACATTTCTAGAAAGTTGTCCATTTTATCTAGATTATCCAATTTGTTGATGCACAGTTGTTCAAAGTACTCACTTATAACCCTTTTTATTTCTGTAAAATCAGTGGTAATGTCACCTCTTGCATTTCTGATTTTATTTGTTTTCTTTTTTTTCTTTAGTCAATCTAACTTAATGTTTGTCAATTTTGTTGATCTTTTTGAAGAACCAACTCTTGGTTTTGTTGATTTTCTCTATTGATTTTCTATTATCTTTTTAATTTATCTCTGCTCTAATTTTTATTATTTCTTTCTTTCTTCTTTTCTTGGAGGAAGATTGGCCCTGAGCTAACATCTGTGCCAATCCCCCTCTTTTTGCTTGAGGAAGATTGTCCCCAATATCCGTGCCAATCTTACTCTATTTTGTATGTGGGATGCTGCCACAGCATGGCTTGATGAGCGGTGTGTAGGTCCGCACCGGGGATCCAAAGCCGCAAACCCCTGGCTGCTGAAGCAGAGTGCGTGATCTCAACCACTATGCCACTGGGCTAGCCCCTAATTTTTATTATTTCTTTCCTTCTGCTAGCTTTGGGCTTAATTTGTTGTTCTTTCTAGTTCCTCAAGGTGTAAATGTAGGTTGTTGATTTGAGATTTTTATTCTTTTTAATATGAGCATTTATAGCTATAAATTTCTCTCTTGGTATTGCTTTCATTGTATCTTGTAAGTTTTGTATGTTGTGTTTTCATTTTCATTTGTCTCAAGATATTTTCTAATTTTTCTTCTAATCTCTTCTTTGACACATTGGTTATTTAAGAGCATGTTGTTTAATTTCTATATATTTATGGATTTTCTAATTTTTCTTCTGCTGTTAATTTCTAGTTTTACTCCATTGTGATTGGAAGAGATACTTGGTATGATTTCAATGTTTTAAAATTTATTAAGATGTGTTTTGTAGAAAAATCTCTGGGCTTTTCTGGAGAATGTTCCATGTGCACTTGAGAAAAATGTATATTCTTCCTTTGTTGGGTGGAGTGTTCCATATATGTCTCAATCCAATTGGGCTATGGTGTTGTTCCAGTTTCTGTTTTCTTATTGATCTTCTGTTTGGTTATTCTGTCCATTATTGAAAGTAGGGTATTGAAATCTTCTACTATTATTGTAGAGCTTTCTATTTCTCTTTTCAATTCTGTTGATGTTTGATTCATATATTTAGGAGCTCTGATGTTTGGTGCATATGTGTTTATAATTTTTATATCTTCTTGTGAATTGAATCTCTTATTATTATGTAATGTCCTTCTTTGTCTTGTCTAACAGTTTTTGATTTAAAGCCTATTTTGTCTGATATTAATATAGACATTCCTGCTCTCTTTTGGTTACTAATTGCATGGAATATATTTTTCCATCTTTTTGCTTTTAACCTATGCATGTTCTTAGGTCTAAAGTGAGTCTCTTGTAGACAGCACATAGTTGGATACTGTTTATTTATCCATTCTGCCAATCTTTGTATTTTGATTAGGGAGTTTAATCTATCTACATTTCAAGCAATTACTATAGAGTAGGACTTCCTGTTGCAATTTTGCCATTTGTTTTTTGTTTGTTTTAATAGCTTTTTTGTCCCCATTTCCTCCATTATTGTCTTCCTTTTGTGTTTCGTTGATTTTTTGTATTGAAGTATGTTTAGATTCCTTTCTCATTTCCTTTTGTGTGTGTTATATGTATTTGTTTTGTAGTTACCATGGGAATTACATATAACATCCTAAAGTTAAAAATTTATTTTAAACTGATACCAACCTAAATTCAATTGCATACAAAAGCTCTACTCCTTAAAAGTCTGCCCCCCTTTATGTGATTGATGTTGCAATTTACATCTTTATATTTTATGTATCCATTAACATAAATTTATAAATATTTTTATACTTTTGTCTTTTAAATTTTATAGAAGAATAAAAAGTAGAGTTGCAAACCAAAATTACAATAATATCGATTTTATATTTGTTCATTATTTACCTATAACATATTTTCTTATGGCTTTGAGTTACTGTGTAGTGTTCTTGCATTTTAACTTGAAGGACTCCCTTGAGTACTTCTTGTGGTACAACTAGTAATGAACTCCCTTAATTTTTCTTTGCCTTGGAATGTCTTAATTTCTCCCTTACTTTGGATGACAGTTTTTCTGGATATACAGTTCTTGTTTGAGGATTTTTCCAGCACTTTAAATATATCGTACCACTTTATTTTGGCTTGCAAAGCTTCTGCTGAGAAATCTGCTGATAATCTTATTGAGGATTCCTTGTATGTGATGAATCACTTTTCTCTGGATGCTTTCAAGAGTCTCTTTTTATCTTTGTCTTTTGAAAATTTGACTCTAATGTGTTCAGTGTGGATTTCTTTTGCTTTCTCCTAATTGAAGTTTATTGAGCTTATTGGATTTGTGTATCCATTTATTTCCTCAAATTTGGAAATTTTTGGTCATTATTTCTTCAAATAATCTCACTGCCCCCTTTCTTTCTCTCTTCTCCTTCTGGAACTCCCATAATGTATATTGGTCCACTTGATGGTGTCCTATAAGACCCTTAGGCTCACTTTTCTTTATTTTTGTTTTTATTCCTCCTCATAATTGAGAATTTCAAATGACCTGTCTTCAAGTTTACTGTTTCTATATTCTGCTTGTTTGAAACTGATGTTGAACACTTGTAGTGACTATTTCAATTCAATTACTGCATTTTTCAGCTCCAGAAATTCTGCTTGGTTCTTTTTTATAATTTCTATCTTTGTTGATATTCTTATTTTATTCTTTTACTGTTTTCCTCATTTCCTTTAGTTCTTTGTCTTTGTTTTCCTTTAACACTTTGAGCATATTCAAGACAGTTGTTTTAAAATCATTATCTAATAAATCCGATGTCTGTGTTTCTTCAGGGACAGTGTCTGTCCTCTAGATTTATTTTGTCCCTTTGAATGAGCCGTGTTTTTCTATTTCTTTGTATGCATTTTGATATTTTGTTGAAATTTGAATGTTTTTAAAAAACAGCCTCCTGTTTCAGTTTGCATACTGGCTCCATGCAGGAGAACATCTTCACTAATCAGACTGTCATAAGGCTTAAGGTCTTCTTGGGTAATTTGGGAGCATGTTTTTTCCCTAGTCCTGTGAGTATGATTTTTTTCAATTCCTCCCTATGCATGGCGCTTTTAAATGTCTTAGTTTCCCTAAGAGTCTTATCTCAGCTTCTTTTGAGGCCTTAGCTGTTCTATTGTATTCCTCAGTCAGTACTCTCTTGTCACAGGCATCTGAGATCTTGTAGTATCCTTGTGGTTTTCACAAGCCGTGACCACTGCTTCCCACAACTTCCCCTAGCCTGAGATCTGAGATTTGCTGCTTTGGCAATCTGAGCTCCAAGTTGGGTGACACAGAGACCAATCAGGCAGCCCCTGGACAAATTATACTGTTGCAAATTAGGTTTGCTCTGCTCTTTCTGGCTCATGGAAGAGAACTGGGATGAGTACACTGCTTTTCCCAAGCCA
The DNA here is from genome assembly GCF_057802395.1 of Ceratotherium simum simum. Classification (NCBI taxonomy): domain Eukaryota; kingdom Metazoa; phylum Chordata; class Mammalia; order Perissodactyla; family Rhinocerotidae; genus Ceratotherium; species Ceratotherium simum. The sequence goes on along the minus strand of NC_141903.1, from coordinate 13,669,686 downwards.
CAGTGAGCTGTGCTAGGGAGAAAGTAGGGAAATTTTTAGTAAAAATGCCACAAAAATTCCTACCATTTCAAATGTCTCTTTTTCTTATTTTGACATTCACTTGGTTGCTGTAGATCTTTGACTGATTAGCAGAGCTCCTATAAAGTTATTTTAGCTCGTTTCTTGTTACTTATTTAGTTTTTCCATGGGAAAAATGGCTTGAAGCTTCCTAGTCCAACATCTTGCTGACATCCCCTGTTCTTTAATTTTTGCCTTCTTTTCACTCCTACTTCTAAAGAATACCACATTTTGTGGTATAAATCTGGTGAATTTTCAGCTTTTCCAATATGGTTTAGCATTAGGCTCTTTTTTAGATCTTCTAAGCCATTTACCACTGGCCACCTATTTTCCATCCTTAGTTTTATTGCTGTTATTACAACACCTGTTCTACCCATGTTTTTGTTTATATATTTTTAAATTACATTTATATTGTATTTGTAGTGTTTCAAGTGGGAAGATATATAGATGCTTGTGTTTAATATGTTTAATACATCCTTTACCTGGATGTCTAATAAATAACATAACATTTTTAGAAATTAGTCAAGATTGTTGCTATACAGAAATGGTTTGGGTCTTATTTAAAAGCTAGCAGCACTTTGTATAATATTATAAATTTTCCGTATGTGTGTAACACTGAAATTTGATTCTGTCAGTAAATTCAGAAAGAGACCCAGCATCACTGAAGCATTTAGAATTCAACACGTGAGTGCCAACATTTGAGTAAGGGAGCAGGCATGTTTGAACCAAGAGAGAGAAATGCTGTAAGGTGAGGATGGGAGAAGATGAGAATTAGAGAAGGTAGGAAAAAAAGGCATGTACCAAAATGGTTGAAAGTATGAGAAAGAGGGAGCAATGAAAATGAAAGCATGAGAATTGGTACATTTAAGGACAGGGACTTGGATTATAAGCACTAATTATCTAAGTCTCCTTTTTAAGATGGAAGTGTCTGGAAGCAGAAGATGATACTAAAAGTGGGAATCAGCCAACTATAATCAAAATTGCAAAAATAATCTTTTCTAGGAAATGCATCATCCATCAGCTCCCTTATACAAACAGACATGACAACTGACTCAATGGAGATTTTTAAATGCCCTTTGAAATGTAAAACCTTGTTTCTTTGGTTAAATTTCTGTATGGTAATATAGTTTCACACAAACTAGAGATGGGGGATACACTGTTTACATTAAAGCACTTTTAAGAATGAGACTTAGTCTCTATCCTCTAATCATAGTGGTAGTTCATAACTGGAGAATGCTTTTGAAGAAATCCATAAAAATTAGCTACAGTATATTTCTTGAATAATTACTATTTTTATTTATTAGCACTATAATAATTATCCAGCTAGGTTAAATTCTGTTAAACATATTGCATATTGTAAAGTTCTGAAAGTAATAGTAATTAGTATTCAGAGAGTGTTAAAGTTAACTCACATTGGTATTACAGTACTAACTTGATTAGATGGCATGCTACCTATTACCTTAATTATACTGCTTATTGATGTAATGCCAAAATTTCTGCTCTTTTATCAATTGAAATACCTACACCACAATTACTCTATACAATACCTGAAACTGGTATCTTTCCTCATTGGTACAATGCCTCCTGACAGTGTGATAACATGCCTCTGTGAGTTCTGGCAATCTGCCATATAGCAATGCTATTTGCAAAAGGAAAAATCTTGTCTCCCTGTGTGTCTATGTATACTTTATGCTCAAAAGCAGAAAATCATTTCCATATTTCTATGCCAAGCTGATACACTCACAGGCTGTCTTGAGGTTTAAGGCTGTAAAAAAAATGCTGTTCAACATGAAGGGGACAAATATGTTAAAACATCATGGTTTTGAAGTATTTCTTGAAGTGGACCTGGTTTTTTTTGAAAGTTATAACCCCGCCAGGTTTGACTGAAAATTTCATCTGACATATAAGCAGTTGATGCCTAACCCATCATAAACTTGTACCTTTGGAGTTCCTGTCTTTGGTTGTGTCAAATTTCAATTAATGCGGAAATGTTTGGTCTTGAAATGTTTCTAATGTTTTTAAACATTTAAGTAAAACATAGTCTGTTAGGCTCAGACCCTTTTTTTCTCCATCAAGGGAAGTTAGGGAAATTTGCTTTCGAAAATTGGTTTTTGCATATGAATCACAGTGGACAGAGCAGTGGTAATAATTATTTTCCAAATATGTGCTGGAAAGAGACACGGAGGAAGACGGGGAGTGGAAGAAGGCCAGAGGCAGAGAAAGGCATATGGCAATTTAAAATAATTCATGAAAATAAAACTTGAAAACTTTTCTTGAAATCTGGATCCCACTATTACTGATGCCCTGCAGGGAATCTGTTCTAGCAAAGTATAAAACATTTTTTAAAATTTCCTAATTTTAATTTTTATTACTTTACATTATGAAAATTTTAAAATATGCATAAAATTAGAGAAAATAACATAATAAACTCCATAAACATATCACCTGAAATTAATTGCTGTTAACATTTTGCTATATTTACTTCAATGTTTTTGTCCTAATGTTATCAGGAACAAATCCCAGATCATCATGACCCATTGCTCCTAAAAACTTCAATATGCCTCTTTAAAATATGAGAACATTTTTATACATACCACTAACTTTTGCTTATATATACAAAATATACTTTTGGTTCATTTTTTTAAACAACCTCTTCACAGCGTTTGACCTTGTAACTTATTTTCAGCTTAAAACTCTGCCCATCTCTGTTTCTTAGTTATTCTCCCTCTTTCCTCCTGGCCACTTTTTTTTTTTTTTTTTCTTTTTTAGTCTTATTCATATGTTCTTTTCCCCCTACCCTCACCTGTGGACACACATTTTAATTATGTAATGAATCTCGGTTTCATCCTCCAACATCTATCCATTTTGTATCAGGGATTTGTAACTATTGGGGAGTGGGTAGTAAGTACTTTTTAAAATATGACAAAAAATAATATGGAATCATCCTTCCTAAAAACCACACATGTAAAAAATGCTTCCACGTAAACTCGTGTGCAATACATTTTCCTCATGTACATATATTGCTGCATATATATTCTAATATCTCCATAATGCTAATCTTCAGTCTATTATGCTCTTCTAAGCTTCAGGTGCAAAAAATTCAACTGCCTTATAGTCACCTGAACCTGGCAATACATAACAATGTCAAATTAAGCATTTTCACATCTGTATTTTTCATCCAGTTCACCAAAATTGTTCAACTCTCTTGCCATCTCAAGAATGGTTGTCCAAGAAAGAAATCAGAATTCAAATGATACTCTTCACTAACCCACAGTCATTTTAACCAACATAGTACTAGTGCCTGCCTTCTGAGTATATTCAAGTCCATGTACTTCCCTGTGAAGCACAGCAGCTACCTCTGTGCAGGATCGCATCTCTTACCTCCTGCATTATTTGAACAGCCTCTTAATGGATACCCTGGTTGCCAGGATGCGCACCCATTTACCTTCTTCTGGCCAGAGAAATCTTGTTAAAAATCCAAGATGCCCACACCGTTCCCATTTTTAAGCCCTTATTGGTTCTCCAGAGACTTCCAAATGCAGTTTATTTACGTGGTCTGTCCCCTGCCTTATTTCTCACCACTCCCAAAGACCTCCTTGACTGTCTTCAAAACCTCAGGACTTTCAAGCCTTTGAACTTGTTGCTTCCTCTGTTTGAAATGCTCCTCTCTTCCCTTCTTGATCTAAGTGTTTTACTACAACACTCAGCTCTACTGACATCTCCTTTTGGAAACTCTCTTATTCCCGCAATCTGCATTATGTGCCCTTTCTCTGTGCTCCTTCAGAGCTTAGGACGGACCTCTACCATACCACCTATCTCACTGCACTGCAATTACTGATTTGTCTTGACTGTCTTCAATAATCTATAGCAAGTCTTTTGAGGGTAGAGACATGATTTATTCATATTTGTTCTCCTGTATATGGTAAAGAGAGGAAACTTTGTAAGCATTCAGTAAGTGAATAAAATGAATGATCAGGATCATAAAAAAGGCTATGGAAATTTAAGCTAATTGTCATTTTATCTCATTATTAAATGAATGTAGATATATAATATTTAAAAGAGAAAAACATTTCCAGCTTTAAAATTAAAAATTTTGGAAATGATTGCCTCATATACATAAGATTTTAAATAAACATTTTTAAAATTATAAATATAAAACCAGCTTATTATAAAAAAATCTGAAACAGAAAAAAAACTACAAATTATAAAACAGTACCATCAACTAGAGATAATAATTGTTGAAATACACAAATATAACGTGGACTAAATTTTATATCTAAAGTTCCTCACATTTTCCAGTAACATTACATATACTTTTTTTTTTTTTTTTGCTTGGGGAAGATTGTCACTGAGCTAACATCTGTGCCAATCTTCCTCTACCTTATATATGGGATGATGCCACAGCATGGCTGGATGAGCGGTGCATAGGTCCACACCCGGGATCCGAACCCGCAAAGCCTGGGTCACTGAAGCAGAGTGCGCGAACCTAACCACTATGCAACCGGGCCGGCCCCATCATTACATATTCTTCAAAATTGTGATATGTAATAGTTGTACAGTATTCAATTAAAAAAACACATAATAATTTAGTTAGTTTAAACATACTAGAAATATTTCTTAAACATGACTTTTAGAGCATAATCATTGAATAACATTGTCTAGGGCATAATAAAATATAATTACAAAATTACATATTCTTGTCATTTTTCTCTCATTGCAAAACTATTTTCCTTCCACGGAATGCAACTAGAAGTTGTTCAGGAAGCAATATGCACTCTTACTTTCTGATACTCATTTATTTTTTTAATTTTTTTTATTGAGGTGTAATTGACATACAGGATTATATTAGTTTCGAGTGTAACATAATGATTTGATATTTGTATATAGTGCAAAATGATCACTACAATAAGTTTAGTTAACATCCATCACCATACATAGTTACAGAATTTTTTTTCTTGTGATGAGAACTTCTAAGTTTTACTCTCTCAGCTACTTTCAAATATGCAATACAGTATTATTAACTATAATCATCATGCTGTACATTACATCCCCATGACTTTTTTATTTTATAACTGGAAATTTGTACCTTTTGACTGACTCCGTTCACCCATTTTGCCCCCTCCGCACCCCTGCCTCTGGCAACCACCAATCTGTTCTCTGTATCTATGAGCTTGTTTGTTTGTTTATTTTAGATTCCACCTATATGTGAGATCGTATGGTATTTGTCTTCTCTGACTTATTTCACTTAGCATAATGCCTTCAAGCTCCATCCATGTCGTTGCAAATGACAAAATTTCATTTTTTATGGCTGAAGATATTTCATTGTATATAGAACCATATTTTTTTAATCCATTCATCGGTTGATGGACATTTAGTTTGTTTCCATATCATGGCTATTGTAAATAATGCTGCCATGAATATGGGGATACAGATGTCTTTTCCAGTTAGTGTTTTTGTTTTCGTCAGATATATCCCCAGAAGTAGAATTGCTGGATCATATGGTAATTCTATTTTTAATTTTTTGAGGAACCCCCATACTGTTTTTCATAGTGGCTGCACCAATTTTCATTTCCACCACCAGTGCACAAGGATTCCCTTTTTTCTACATCCTTGCTAACACTTGTTATTTCTTGTTTTTTTTTTCTTTTTTTGTAATAGCCATTCTAATAAGTGTGAGGTGAATACCACATAGTGGTTTTGATTTACATTTCCCTTGTGATGAGTGATGTTGAGCATCTTTTCATGTACCTGTTGGCCATCTTTACCTCTTCTTTGGAAACGTTTATTCAGATACTCTGCCCATTTTTAAGTTAGATTGTTTGGAGTTCTTTTTGCTGTTGAGTTGTATGAGTTTTTTATATGTTTTGGATATTAACCCCTTATCAGATACATTATTTGCAAATATTTTCTCCCATTTGGTAGATTGCCTTTTTATTTTGTTGATGGTTTCTTTGGCTGTGCAGAAACTTTTTAGTTTGATATAGTCCCACTTGTTTGTTTTTGTTTTTGTTGTCTTTGCTTCTGGTGTCAAATCCAAAAAGTCACCGCCAAGTCTGATGACAAGGAACTTACCGCCTGTGTTTTCTTCTAGGAATTTTTTGGTTTCAGGTCTTAACATTCAAGTCCTTAATCCATTTTGAGTTTATTTTTGTGTATGGTGTAAGATAGTGGTCCACTCGCATTCTTTTGCATGTGGCCGTCCGGTTTTCTTGAAGAGACTGTTTATTCCACATTGTATATTCTTGGCTCCTTTGTCGTAAGTTAATTAACCATATATGTATGGCTTTATTTCTGGGCCCTCTATTCTGTTTCATTGATCTGTGTGTGAAGCTTATTATAAATCCCATAAAACAAACATTTTTTAATGAGAAGAAGAAAAACTAATACTAGAAAAACAGAAGATACGGCTTGCACTCTAAAAAATAATCTAAATCAACCTGTAGTAGGTTAAATTGTAGCCCCCGAAAGATATCTAACCTGGAATCTCAGAATGTTACTTATTTGGAGAAAGGGTCTTTGCAGATGTAATTAAGGAAAGGATCTCAAGATGAGATCATCATGGATTTAAGGTGTGGCCTAAATCCAATGGCTGGTGTCCTTGTGAATGAATAGCGTAGAAGGATTTGAGACAGACACAGAAGGGAAAAAGCAATGCAGAGACACAGGCAGAGACTGGATTATGTTGCCACAATGAAAAGAACACCTGGAGCCACCAGAAGCTGAAAGAGACAAGGATTCTCCCCCAGAGCCTTCAGCTGGAACATAGCCCTGACAACACCTTTAATTCTGACTTCTGGCCTCCAGAACTATGAGAAAATAAATTTCTGTTGTTTTAAGACACCCAATTTGTGGTAATTTGTTACAGCAGCCACAGGAAACTAACACACAATTGAAAATACTAAAAAGATTGCTGCAACACAAATAATGTCAATGTGTACAATACACCTGACTCATAAAAAGATGACAGCATAGGAAACAAGAAAAGAATAGAAAATTGCAACACTGCTTGAAAGAGTATTTTAAACATCTGGTTAGAAATTAAGAATAATTTACTAAAATTGATGTGCATTTAAGGAACAAATGAAATTATTTGTTTTGAAATTGTAGTCTGATATATATTTTTTTCCTAACACAAAGTAGTAGTAGTAAGTCTTGGGGATTGCCAGGGGAGAAGGGGCCTCTCCCTACATACTATTTGTTTTCAGTTAAAACTACTGCAAACCAAAATCAGATGTGATTATTCAAATGGTAAACACCAGCAAGGGAGATATGCCAGGCTAGAAAAGAAGCTATTGAGGAAAATTGCTAGCGCTATTGAAGAGAGAGAAAGCTGCTTAGAATATGTCGTGAGCCAGAGATGAGACTTAAAAATGAAGTACACCTTTAAGCATAACTTAAAATAAATAGTTTGTGTTCTTGCTGAAGGACTCTGGAGGAATATTACTGTAACAAATTGCTATATTTAATTCTTGGGTAGCAGCCAGGTATAGGTCAGACATGAAATTTTTCTATTAAAATAACCACTAGAAAGAGAAAAATAGAACTTCATGCCTAGAGGCACACATATACACAGATCATACTCTATGTACCCCGATGGTCATTATTTCATGGTACCAGACAAGGCAACTCACGACAAAAAGCATCCAGGTTTTCTTGACTAGTGAGTGATAATAATAGGGTACCTAAGATTAGTGACACTCCTGTAACAGATATTTCCCCATGAACTATTTACTGCTGTCTTAGGCTATAATATTTCTGAGCATTCAGGAGAGTTCAGCAGCCCAGTGCAGCTCAAGGAGGACAGCTAGACACAGCGCGCTGCCGCGCAGGGAAACCAAAAGAATCCAATCCCGGTCAGGCGACCCTGCCTCCTAGCAACCCTCCTCCGGTGACATGTGGCAAGTATCTCTCCTGAGGGTTAATGTAATAGACATCAGGGGCTAGTTATTGATTGAAAATGGAAATCAGAGTGATTCAACAGCTGCCTTTCTTTTGGTATCTTTTTTTTCCCTTTTAAACTGAGATGATTTTGATTTTGTTGAATTAAACGGTATAGAAAGCAATCTGCTGCTGTCACCTGCAGTGCTTTTGTTAGATTAATGATTATCAACAGGTAGTGCACTGGTGTTCATTAGAGTAAGATTAGGTATTAAAAATAAAAGAGTATTAAGCATTAAAACATATTTTTGTGGCATCAATCTTAGTCTTTGTCTTAGAAAACTATCATTTAGCTGACTAATTGATGCTGGGTTTTATATAAAATTTGCTAATGTGTTAGAAGGAACTTGAAATTCCCAGAGCCTTGATAACCCCAGTGACGGGGCACATTACTAGATGTGGAACTTTTGTCACAAGGCTTAAACTACCATCCTGCAAGAAAGGAAATAGGACAGCCTCCCTGGCCAGTCATAAAAGTTGCCGTCCAATAAGATGGTCGTATTTGTTTATGTCTTAAATATCAGCGGAGCCCCCTGATTAAATCAAAGTTTGAAAACCAGCAGCTAGTGGGCTAAGGGAGGTGTGAAGTTGTGTTTTGTTTCATCTGCATTGTTTTTAGTAACTTGCCAACTTCTAAAATGATCATATGAGGTCATCTCCAAATCCCAAATTCCATCTTCTCATGAACAAATCAGAAGGTCTGGTCATCCTAGGGCCACATGCCCACGTGAATGTTATTGGCTGGAACTCCATGGAGGCTTACACTTTTAGAAAGGGCACATTATTTTTCATTTTATCATGATCCCCTCGCTATTTATCACATCACACTTGTTGGTTGCTATTTATCATTGGACTAGAACTATCACCCAAACCATTTGACTTGTTTGTGTTATCTGTATGGCCTCCAAAACAATGAAGTTCTAAGGCCCTAGTCTAACTTCTCGTTTGTGGATATGTCACCTCCATGAGGCAGTGCTTTTTCAGACACAGTAGTGTGTTCAGTGGATTAGATATCCTGAGTCCTAAAGAATGATTTTGAAGGACTAATTTATGCTCTCAGACAAGTCAGACACATTTAATTCCAACTACTAATGTTCTCACTCTGGACACGCCAATAGCTTGTTGATCTCAATAATTCTGTCAATTAGAATTAGAAGTGTTAAGCAATTTGAAAAGAAACACTCCTGCTAAAGTTTTGATGCCAATTTGATGACTAGTGGATTAAGAAAGAAGGTGTGTTTGGTGGCCTTTTCTGGTATGGCCCTGGGCCCTTCCACTTTGCTCACGATACTCTGTCTTTTCAAGCCCTTCTCTTGTTCCCCTAACACTTCAAGCTCATGCCATCTTAGGACCTTTGCACTAGCTGTTTTTTCTGTTGAAAATAGTTCTTCCTTTATATACCCTCTAGATAATTTGTCCTCATCATTCAGTGCTCAGCTCAAATGCTTATTCTAAAACAGCACACACGCACCACTCTGTCCTCCCAGGTTTAATCACATCATCCTATTGTTTTCTTCAAAGCATTTATGATTTTCTTTTTTTTTTTTTTTAATTTTTTGTTTATTGCAGTAACATTGGTTTATAACATTGTAAAAATTTCAGGTGTACATCTTCTTAATATACTTAGTTTATGTATTTGTTTACTTTATTATCTGGTGTTGTCTCTCAGTAGAATATGAACTCCATGAGAACGAGTATTATTGTGTGTAGTAACACTCATTAAACATAGGATGAGTGTATGAAAGAATGAGTGAATGAATGACGTGGTGCACTGTGACATTGAGATGGCTTTGTGGTGGAAAAGGGAGGAGGACTGAGAGTAGAGCATATATTCCAACACTCTAGAGCTATAGACTTATTAAATCCACATATCTTTGAGCTGTATTAGGCATAAGACCAATTAGACATAGGTAGCTTTTGTCACTCAAAGTGCTGGGCCTTGAGCTGCTTGTTAATGGCCCATAACAAGACGTGGAGTATGCACCAGAAGGTAAATGCACACTCTACTTCCTTCATTGAGAAAGTCCTTCTATGAAAAAAAATGTCGACTGAACACAAGAGCATACCTAGTAATGTAATTAATTTACATCCCAGCACAATCTTAGCACATTGCAGACCAATAAGAGTTTGCAGACTAACATCTACCCAAGGACAATTCCTTATGCAGCATTGGTTTAGAAATATATAAAAAAAAAAAAAAAACCCAGGGCCGGCCCAGTGGTGCAAGCGGTTAGGTGCGCGTGTTCTGCTGCAGTGGCCTAGGGTTCGCCGATTCGGATCCTGGGCACACACCGTTGCACCACTTGGCAAGCCATGCTGTAGCGGCGTCCCATATAAAGCGGAGGAAGATGAGGCGTGAATGTTAGCCCAGGACCAGTCTTCCTCAGCAAAAAAAAAGAGGAGGATTGGCAGATGTTAGCACAGTGCTGATCTTCCTCACACACACACACAAAAATCCCAGTGTTAAAAGAACATTTGATCACAAAGTGGATCTCATGAGAGAAAATATCTTCACTAGGAGGGAAAGGTTATTCTCATGACAGTAAGTTACTTTGTGAACCTGTTATACTTCCATTGGAAATAAGCCCTTCATTAAAAGAGATGGTACGTTACAGAGGTTGGGGCAGAAAAAGGGATGTGGGATGGGGGCCAGGAAGAGAATACACTTAGGAAATACACAAGAGCATACTCACTTAAAAGAAATAATAAAATTAAAAGAATTGATTTAAATGGTAATAATATTCAGAAGCCATATAATCAGTAATCTTGTGACATTTTAAAAAATAGTGTCTGAATAACAATTGAGAGCTAAATCTGAAATATATTTTCCGTACATGCTCCTGACAAAGTAATCAGATGAATTATTTTATGTTTTAAGATTATCAGAAAAGATGATTTTAATTTTAACTTCAATAGAAAACCAAAATTTATTGGTAGAATTATAATAAAGCTGAACATGTTATTCTTCTTTGGCCAACTCTGATCTCTTAAAGTCATTTGACTATTTCTATAATCAATAAGTGGATAAGTAAGGATTGCTTAACTCAATCCTATTCTGTTTCTAACCTAGCCATGGGTATCTTTTCATTTGAAAATTCTTCAGGGTGGCCTACTGAAGTGACAGTGGGCTAGAAATGAAGTTTTCTCTCCTTTCCATTTTGTATTTGCTCTGGTTTCCTAGATAACTGTGAGAATGTGTCCAACAGGTAAATGTTCTCAGACGTCAAAGAACCAGTAGAGAAGAATGAGGGGCTTAGGAAACTAGCTAGATAGAACATTTCCAAATACAAGTAATAAAGGAATGAGGATGCAATCAAATAGACTTTTTAAAGTCAATTCCTTTTTCAAAAATAGATTATCTGTCTAGGTGAATTCCCCTTTTAACATTAAAAGCCAGCTTCCAAATAAGTCTGATCCATTTGTTCACTGGTCACTAAATGGCACTGACAAATTACACTTTCTAATAGCCATCATTGGCAATGATAAATCTCTTCACTTCTGGCTTTGTAAAGAGATTAGATTTGGTGAAGTAGCTGCTGCCGCAACCATATCCTTAGAGATGAAAGCAATCCAACTCTCTACCACTGAATAATTTGTTGTTAGTGAGTCAAGGCAATTCCTACTCCTAGTGACCCTGTGTACAGGAGAGCAGAACCCTGCCTGGTCTTTTTGCACCATCCTTTCATCTTATGGCACTATATCAGACAATGCTCCGCTGCTGTTCATAGGGTTTTCGTGGCCAATTTTTTCAGAAGTGGGTGGCCAGGTTCTTCTTCATAGTCTGTCTTAGTCTGGAAACTCCACTGAAACCTGTCCACCATAGGTGACCTTGCTGGTATTTGAAATTTGGTGGCATAGCTTTCAGCATCATAGCAAGACATTGCAGCCGCCACAGTATGACGCCCAACAGATGGGTGGTGTGGTTCCCTGACAGGGAAATGAACATAGGCCATAGTGGTGAGAGCACTGAATCATAACCACTAGACTACCAGGGCTGGCATTGAAATAATAGTTTCCCTTCCTCCAGAGTGCTGATGAAACCAAACTCACTGTTTTGATTTCAGAGAAAGTAGATTTAATTATGGCCCCTAAGTATACCAGACCCCAGCTGGCCACCTTAAAAAATACATTCCGCTGGTTGCAAAGAGGATTGAAAGTGCAGATTCTTCAGGACAAGTCCTGTCGATTTGTCAGAAAAAATTAATGAAAGCCTCCCTGTGCTACTTCTCTGTTAGTATTAGACAAATATCATCAACTCTTTGAATCAAGAAGAGAGTATAAGTACAGTAAATTCACACTGGTTCTTCCTTTGCCATCTTTGAAGTATCTTTATTGCACATTTTCTGTTTCATTCCATGTCCTGACCCATGAAAGGGAGGAAATCCCTGGGGGCCTGAATAAGAAAGAACAACTACCCTTTGATTTACATGATTAGATGGACTCTCAGACAAAACAATTAAAGCCATACAATTTTCTTCTTCCAGTGGTCAACAATAATAACTGATGCAAGGTATTTGATTAAATTCTGCTGGTTTTCTTTGTCTCCTTTGTGGATTGGTTTCACATGTAACAGCTGAGTATGGAATTCAGACCTAGCAGTAGTATGATAAATTGTTATACCAGGAAGTCATTATCCTTCTCCACTGGAACTAATGGGCAATAGCCACGGGGACTCAAAATAACACTCCCCCAACCATTGTCATGGTCAAAGCATGCATAGGAAATAGGAACTGCTCTCCCCTTATAAAATTAAGATATTATAGTACACCTCTGACATAAGCTGTACTTATAGCATGACTTTAGGATTATGGCTGGGTTCAGCTTTAGAAATTTGTATTTTAGGGGATAGAATTAAAATAGATGTTTCTTAACTACATAAGGGTCTATTAATATTTTTTCTACTCGACACATTAATATTTTTTTAAATTATACGTATATGAATCCCCACTACTTATGTAATCTTTCATGTTTAACAGATTTAGATTGTAAAAGCAAAAGTAACTTTTGCATTTCTTTCCTATTTTTGCCATAAATGTAGAGTGTCTTTGTTTTCGTTAGAAAAAGTCAAAAAGTAGTGTTTACATTGTGCTTTAGAGAATTAGACGGGGATATACGTTTTGTGTAATCTTAAGAAAAGGTTAGTGGCTAATTAAATGGTAAATTAAATAGACTTCAGACTTGGGGGGGCACCATCAGAAGTCTGGACTGCTTCTCCATTACACTTCTTTAAGAAAGACAATATAGGTAAACGTGAGAGAGAACATTTTGCCTTGGCCAACTGCGGGACTGCCACTGTTTCTGGGAGGACATTTATTATGTTTGCCTTTTCTTTCCTCTGAGTGTGTGGATGTGCGAAGGCGAGAGTGTGTTAGCTACGTAGTTTTGATTTAAAGCACAGTGGATAACAGCAGGCTTGGTTTTATATATGAGTGGCCCCAGCAGGTGATGAATTGTTTTTGACTTTCATCATTTGCCGATAAATAAGAAAAGTGAGAGATTTATCATGTATGTAAAACCTCTGGCAACATTCTCGATCATGTAAAATAAAATTTAATAAAACAGCATTTTAAAAAAATGCATGCCATCACTTGCCTCTCTTTTACAGGCTATAAATTCCAGAAGTCTGTAGTCTTTCCAAAATGGGGAATGGGAGTCCGAGGGATGGACCTACTTGTCCCGCATCAGGGCAGTGTTCGTTTTGCACAGCTGGTGGAGGGCTCCTGCCATTTGCAGAGCTGAGTGACCATCTTTGTGTGTGCTTCCCTGTGACCCTTTTATTAAGCACCTAGCTGTGCTCAGTAGCGAAATGGATTCTAATTGCTTCACAGCAGGTTAAGTGATTTAACCTGAAGCAAAGCAATAGTTTTTATTTGAAATTGCCAGCACCTTCACATTGACTCCCCTCTACCTCAAAAAAAAAAAATCACCACCCTGAAAATAGAAAAACATTATCAAAACTAGTATGCTGCATTTTTTTTTTCTTTCTAGTCATACAAAAGAGGAACACAGGAAGATGCTTCCAGAGACAAGAAAATGTTAATAGTGGAAAGGGTCTTAGCAATCACCCAGTTCAGTGTTTAATTTTGCAAATGTAACAATGGTTTGTATTTATTTATATTTATTCATTGGCAATCTAGAGACTTGCAGAGCTGTGTGGCAGCAAGTGACTAATTTTAAATGGAAGCAAAGCTTTGTTCAAGACAAACACAGAGCTAATTATTTTGGATTTCTCTCTTCAAATATGTATTGAGCCCCTTCTAAGTACTAGGCACTGGGATAGATCCCATGGGGTGTGGAGAAATAAACCAGACATGGTGTCTGTCTCAAGGAGCTCACAGTCTCATTAATGTCATGCTAGGGACCAAATGTCTGACTGGCACAGGGGCAGGAGGAAATCATATTAAATATTAATGTGTCTTATTTTGGATCAATTTGATATTCTCCTAACCTTGAACTTCCAAAGGAATTATCATGTTTTAGAAATAGTGTTCTTTGGCTCTCTGCTTGAGTTCTGTAATTTTTCCGTTTTTTCTCCTTTCCCAGTATTTGTTTGAATGAAGCAAAAGAAATTGGCAAGGACCTGATCGTAAGAAATGGTATTATTTCCCTACTCAGATTCAAGATCATGTGATGACCTGGGACTATTCTCTCTCCACTGTGTGTGTCTATAGAAAATCCTGTCCTTAGTTCAGGCAATGAGAACCTCTCCTCAATTCTTACCCTTTACCACCATGTGCTACCCCATGAATCTTTTGAATACTCTAAGTACATTTTGGGAAGAATCAAATTAGTAAACCCAGTTTCATTTTTTTTGTCAGGGTGAATCCTAGTCTGTACCACTCATAATAGGAAAAAAATAATATAATTTAATTAGAAATGCAGAGATCTTTTATTTTAGAAATTCAGATATTTGAGAACATCCTCCCCACCACACAATCACAGTCCTATTTCTGAGCTCTGGCTAGAGTCCTCCAGAAACACACACCTTGGCATAGCCCACACATGAATTAATCGCTGCATACAACTGCAATGTTTTTGCCTCTCTCCCAGGCCCTTTTCTACTCCTGGCTGAGGAGAATCTCTAATGTACTGTTGTAAATGTTCCACTTCTATACTTAGTCTAAATAGGAAATAACATTTACATCTATTAGCTTCCAGAGAAACATTTGTCAACACTGACTTGGAAAATGACATAACTTTTTTAAGTGTACCCATCTGGGAGACTTTCCAAGTTGGGAGATACCCAAATTGGCAAAGATTCTAAGAAACACATTCATATGCACTATACATGACAACAAATTCTGGACTTCTTTTATATTTCTAGCTATTAGATTTGGAGGGGCAGGAGATGAGACAAAAAACAAAACAAAACAAAATCTCACTCACAGAACTGTGAAATAAAATAAAAGCAGATCTATGAAAGTTCTAATAGGATAGCTATAGTAAACTCAAGGCAAGGGAGAGGTCAAGATCACCCTTGTTAGTCAACTCATCTCTGAGCCTGGCCCATTTTACTCAAGGACAGAAAGAAACTATTACAAAACCATTTGGGATCTACCTCAAACACTGATCCTCTCCTGTCAAGGACTCTTCAGAAAGGCCAACGTGTTCTCTCTACTTATACAATATCAGAAAGCATACACAAGATTTTCTTTTACTTTTTAAAATTCAACATCTCTCTGAGTTTTAGTTTTTGCCCTCTGTTAACATGCATACTATTTCAAACAACTCGCTACTGATGAACTGTTTGGTAATTTTTTCTCCTCATTCACACAACTAATGTCACGTTTGTTTTTGTAAGAAAGCCACGTGAGTTTTCAACATTTTCAGTTTTGCTTTTAGTGAATACATACTGGAATGCAAAAGTTCTTTGTTTAATTGGTGTAGGTTGACCTCTTTTGTCTCATTGGTTCTGAGAGGTCCACGGCTTAGCCCTGCATTTATTTAACACATTTGATAAGTCCTTTAGATGATGTTGTTGCAAAATATCATATAAGAGTAGAATTTCATTAGAAACAGAATTAAATGAAAGAAAATTCGGTCAGTAAAATTGTTAATTATCAAGTGAACTGAAACTGGCACTTTGTCAAGCCGATAATTCAATATGTACAAAGGGAAATATTTATCCTTAATATTCATTGCTTCAAAACTTAAATTTGGCAGGGTCATTTTATCTAAAACTATTCTTCCTTCTCTTAGAATTCTTAAGGAATTGCATTACACCAAGTCTAGGCCCCAGGAAATGACAAAATCTTTTGCTACCCCAACACTTACTTCTAATTCCAAGTACCTATTCTATAATAACCAGATTGTAAGGTAATCTTTAAGATAACTCAATTTTTTTTTTTTTTTGTAATTGATTACTGGTTAATATATTTTAGTATTTTTCATGGAAATATATATATAATATATTAAAATTGACATCGTTAGTCTACTGGTCAAGAGCATAGAATTTGGAGCTGAATGCATCACATCCAATTCCAGCTCTGCCACTTACCAGTAAGTGGTAAGTTTGTGCATCTGTAAAATGGGAATAAGAATAGCCTCATCGAGTTGCTATTAGAATTAAATAGGTTAAGATGTATAAAGCATTTTAAACAGGGTCCAATAAGACTAGATAAGCATTTACTATCAACACTATTATCATCATCACCATACCAATGGAGATGTCTAGCAAGCAATTTTTATGAAATTTGGAATAAATCTAAAAAAAAAGTTTTCCTCAACTTAAGGTAGAATTAACGTATTATGTTTCCAACACTACATAAAATATATACAAAATAATTTATAGTCTGTAATTCCACCAGGTTTCTAGCTTGTAAAATATAACAGTGGCTCCTCTTGTAATTTGAAAACAAATGTTCAGTACTTAGAAAAAGAAATAATGAAAGACAATTTTTCAGTCTAGATTTTTTTCTGTATCAGTCCAAATTGTCCACAAATGCAAATGTTGAAATATAAGTAACCATTTCAACTGCAGTGAGTACTGTGTGTGTGTATGTAAGTGGGTGTGTGTCTGTGTGTGTGTTCTGAACGACACAAAATAAGAAAGATATATTCATCCTCTGAGAAGTTTGAATATTCAGTATGTTCTTCCTACCAAATAACTAGATTGATATAATTTCAGAATTGGTAGTCTAACTACCATAGAAGTCATCATTTCAAATAGTTACTTTGATGGTAGGAATTGTATTGATACTGGAGGACCTTATTTACAGTATCCATTTAACTAATTTCAGTGTGACAAATATGTAGCACATATTGAACCATGTATCAGCATTGTGGCTGGGTGATAAGGAATCAAAGATGAGTAAAATATACCTGCCCCGGTAGGGGAAGGTGCATATAGTCTAGTAGTCCTGAGGTTATTCAATACAACATGGTGCCTTCAATCTGATCCTTCTTGGAAATCACTATTGCTTCCCTAGTCTCCTAGCTTCTTATTTAAAAAACTAGCTTAAAAACAGAATTTCCATCTAGAAATGAGGATTCCCAGTTCATTACCAAATATTTGATGTTACTTTGGAAAAGAAAAACACACATTGACTCTTGGCTATTCCCTATAAGTCTAACAAACCGATTACGTAATTTCTTGATGTGAAAGATTTCCTTAGATGATTTTGGTTTTTAGTCACATATTTTCATATCCCTGTGCCGTTTTACTGTGTTTATATTGAAAGACAGAATACATGTTTATCTTCAAAGCAGAGTTACCAAACCAAATCTATTAATAATCACCAGGGAAAATGTGAAAGAAATATAAATTAAAAAAGAAATGAACTAATTTTGAAAAAACTATCAGTGTATATCATTTCTGCATAAAAAGATTTTATATTTCTTCCTGTAGTTTCACTCATGAATATATTGTATATGTTACTTTTCAATATCAAGTAAGACAATTTGGACTTGGCATAAATCATATGATGCATTTTACCATATTTTAAATTTTTTGCAGTGGACTTAGACAGATTTAGTAATTATTAATACAAAATTTCTGCCTTCTATTAAAAAATCTTGTTAAATCTTAATTATTAATAACAAGATTAAATCTTATTAATCTTCCCAAAACAAAATATTTCAGCTAATCCTGTCCTTCATACAGTCTCATATTCTCATGATAATCAACAGTTTACAAAATTATGTAGGACTTATTTTATCTAAGGGGACCAAAATTAAAATTCATGGCATTTTATAATTTTTTTATTTTAAGATCAGATTTTCATAAGAAGACTCACCTGGAAAGATATAAATACTCAGAGGATAAAGAAATATATCTAGATTAATAACAAATGTCTTCATCTAATAGTAATGTAAGACACTAACGATTCTCTAAAGGTTTCAATTGAAAACACATTTAGTTAAATGATGATTTATCATCACCTGAACTTTTATTTAACATTTTAAAAAATATTTTGGATATTTTCATCAATTTTGTTTTTTCCAGTATATGTTCCTATTGTGTTGTACAAATCCCAGCATCTGGAAAATATAATAATATTAATTATAATGATGGTGATGATAGTGGACTTAAGTAAAAATTATGGATTTCAGGGCGGAAAAGCTCACAAATTATTTTCAGTCCTGTGCCCAAAGTATTCTTGGTAGACCATGTTATCTTCCTATGAGAAATATGAATGTGGGTTATTGGAAGAGACCTTAGAAAGCATCAAATGGAATCATGGGAAATTTTTTTAGAAACCAAATGGAAATTAGAGATTAATATATTAGCTTATCTCATTCATTTTACAAAGCATGAAAATTTTCTCCAGAGAGAGGAAATGACTTGGCCAAAGGCACAAGGCAAATAAAATATAGAGCCAGAAATCTGAACTATCTTTACACTCTACTCGAGAGTTATCTTTGCTTGGTTCCATCTGTCTTTACCGGTAGACTCTTTCCAGGAGAGTAAAGACTGGTCTTACTTTTCACTACTGTATTCCCAGAGTTCAGTACAGTTTTTCTCACGTCATAGGTGCTTAGTAAATAGTTATTAAATGGTTGTAGGAAGTAAAAAAAAAAAAAAATGAATAGATATAACCTGGGAGAAAATTCAGTTCGTTAACCAGCCACTATTATTCCAACATATTTGAATGCAAACTTTAGTTTGAATTCCTGATTCGTACCTGCAGGGCTTATTAGTAGTCTGTAGGTTAAAATTTATTTTAGTTAGTATTACAGTATTTAATACACTTTGCCTAGCATAGTCAAACTTAAATATTCAGTTGCTCTTTTTCTGCTTCCAACTCTATTCTGTCTCTTTAAAATTATCCCCTGTGTGACAGCCTTTCTTTCTAGGGCTGCTATGACTTGGCTTTTATAAATCAAGTCATACATTTGTCTGAATTTTAATTGATCCCAAATATATTTTTTTCCTATGATAAGGTAGAATCATTGATAGAAGAAGATGTATGCTCTATGGGAAATTATTTGTTGGTGTTTCACAAAATAATCAGAAATCCTTGCCAAGCTTTGAATAAAAAAAACTGGAAAGGCTTTACAGATGATGTGGCAGCATATTGAGAGGGAGGGAAAGGAGGAAGGGAACCACACTTTAGTTTTCAGAGACACTTGTTATATTTTTCACTGGCTCTGTTTTATCTACATAACTTGGGTCTTCTGATTCTCTTTCTTTTTTGTGTGGATAATTGCTTTGTTGTTAGTGCTTTGACACTGAGTGACAGTGCTTTTGGGTGGTTGACAGCCAAATCTATTGGCAGACGATCGTCCTCATACATGGAGAGGTGATTTCTTTCTGCCTAGTGACAGTAAGAGCTTCTGAGTTGACAGAGAAGGTCTCATCCCTTTTAGAAGAGAGACAAAAGCAAAAGTGGGGGAAGTGAGATTTCTGCCAGAATAAAAACATCGATTTAATTCTACTATAGAGAGAAATACAACAGGCAGTACCTATAATGACTACAAGTTAAAACAAATCGTTTTATTTATGTGTGTTGCCTATAGAGACTTTTATCCCTTAGTAAGCTATCAAGGTCTCCATATCGTGCCTTTGGAAACGCTGCAAACCAAAAATAAACTCATTTTTCTCTCAGCGGAGTTCATTAAAAGGAGACAATCAGGAACAGAGTGTGGAGAGAATGTAAATGCAATTTTGATATATTTCAGATCACTGAATTAAATTCACATGAGTAAAAATATCCCTAACAATAGTTAGCAGAATTATGTTTCTGAATTGTGAAAAATATTTTTTGCCAAGTGATTTGAAGATATAAGCCAGAAGATCTGATTTGCTATTGATAATTCACAGTTGAAAATTGCACAATTTGAGATAAAAAACGTCTTCCTTGAAAAAGATGTTCACCCTTTAGATTCTAAACTACCATATGGGCAACAGAATGCAATTGTGAGGACAAGAGAAAAGAAGAAATAGGGAAAACTATTGCCCATCCATAGAGAGAGGTCTCCTTGAGGATTGGGATTGTATCTTGAAACATCTTGTTCATCATTTAGGGTTCTTAAATAGATTTTGGGGTATTTGTGAATCTCCTGAAATTGTGTGTAAACTTTGCTTGCATAAGCAATTGTCTGATGAACAGACTTATATCTTCATCAAATTCACAACAGTCAGTCCATATTCTCAATGAAGGTGAGAATCACTGTTCTGGTGACATGGTAAATATTGTGTCTCAACCACTATTTCAACTATTAAACTTTCGTTTTTCAAAAAAAAACAAAAGTCTTTGTATTTAGCAGAGGGAGTGACAAAGGATTAAAACTCAGTAACTTGTTGATTGACTCAAAGCTGAGTCTTCAAATATTAGAATGATCAATTTTAAGATAGAGTAGCCTTGTTAGAGAAGCCTGAAATAGATCCAACTGGAATAGTCATAGGACAACAGATTTTAGCTCCAAAGCTAGAAAGGCTTTCTAACAGAGGCCTCTAGGAATAGGGTGGACTGCCTTGGAAGATAATGACTGTGGGTTTTAAATAAAGCTTAGTTTTATTCAATAACATGCAGTACATATTAGTAGAATTTCTGCCATGTGCCTGGAACTATTCTAGATAACTTAGATACATCAGTAAACAATCCAAACAAGATCCTCATTCTTGTGGACTTTACATTCTACTGGGTAAAGATTGACAATAAACAAAGAAATTAATAAATAAGTGGTATTATATTGTACAGCAATAAGCACTAGGAAGAAAATAAAAGAGAATAACATTATATTGAATGATTCCGGAGGGGCTCTGATTTAGATGGCCTGATCAGGGAAGCCGTTAGGTGATATCTGAGAAGAAATATGAAGGGCAAAATGCACCAGTCATTTGACTATCTGGAGGCTAGCAGGGCCTGCGAAGGACTTTGCAAAAGAGACTTTCTTTGGGAAGGAAACTGAGAAAAAATGGCCCTCTACGGTTCTTTCCAACTCAATAGCCTAGTATCGAATACGGTCTCAACTTCTAGATTTCCTCATCCATTGGCTTTCATATGTCTCCTTAGTGAGACAGAATTTATGAATAATTGAGTTGAAATGAATAGATAAATTGGCTTCTTCAACTGAACAGTATCTCCTACTGTGAAAATTCAACTGGGAATGATGAATGATGATAATGTTGGCTATCTTAATTGTCAATATAGGATCCAGATTCACTTATGCAATACTTTAAAAATTTCTTTCTTTGTTCCTGTTGTTGCTCCAACTGGCCGTATCACAGCTACTTATCAATTTTTCATTCATATTCATCTCATCAGTGAATTGCTAGAGGTTTGTAAGCCTCCCTTTTGAAATGTTGCCTAAAAGCAGAACATAGATCATACTAATGTGTTTTTTAAATTAAATTAGTGTTGGGTCTCTGGTTAGGGTCCTGCCATCTGCTGGTGTCCCAGAGTGCTCCTGAGATGGCCCCATGCCCACCAGAACACTGAAGAGAACAGTAAAAAAGAAGACATTACAATATTTTCAAAAAGTAGGACTTCTAAAATGAACAACACATCTTCATTTATTATTTCAGTCTAAGGTTTTCCCAGTAACACATTTTCAGTGTTCTAAGCTTTTCCTAGAAAGGATCCTATAACATATTGTGTAGTTCTCATGCTTTTATTTGTTTTTTTCACAAATATCTATTTTTACAATGACTAGGATACCAAGCTACATGTGTAGGTCTTAAAAATGAGTAAGAGACATTTCCTGTTCACAAGTACCCAACGATCTAGTGTGTGAAGGAGGGGTGGACAATGGGCGAAGGATGACTTAAGTCTAGTAACACAGCAAAAGGCAAAATATGGAAAGCAGGGAAGCACTATGAGAGAAGTAAAACCAAAATGAAACAGTGCAGGATCTCACAGCCTGGCTGTGAGACAAGCTTCTTTTAAAGCAATAGCATTTAAAAACGGGATTTTTAGGAAGAACTGCAATTTCAACAGACAGATGAAAAAGTAATACACAAACAAAGACAGGGAATTGAGGAGTCCAAAGCAAATAATGTAGTTTCCATATAAAGTAGATTGCATATGGAGGAGTGAAGCCAGAAAGTATTCTAGTTATGGCTATTTTGGTTGCAAGGATCAGAAACACCTTGAAACTTGTTGGAGTAATTCCTTTTTTTTATAATAATAGAATTAGCAATCTCATTGACATCAACAACAGGAAATGAAATACAGCTGAGCCCAGGGGTCCCGCACAGCAAAGTCAGGAACAACGGAGGCTGCTCCATGCCATTTCATAACTGATAGGCATAACTTCTCCTTCACAAAGGAGAAGTAGGAGTCAAAGATACACAAAGCTTTTGAGATGGGTGAGGGAATTCAATATCCTGGCAGAGAGAGCACTCAATAAAATTACCTACTCTTAACTGACTGTCTGACAGACTGAAAGATTTCTTTCAAAAGGAAGAACATCATGCAGACTTCTGACATCAGATTTTGATATTTGATCCCAGGTTGTAGGCGTCAACTTTTCAGCCACTTTCTAAGGATCTTAATAGGAAAGACTGCATTGCTTTTCCTGATGAATTGTAAGTTTTGGTACTATATAACATAATGTTTACATTTGCATTTGCTAAGAACTTTGATGTACTTTTATATACACATGCATTTGATAGTCATGACACAGACTGAATAGGTAGGCAGTTTTTACAGTTGAGGATAACGAGGCTCAGTTATTTATCCGAAGTTAAAAAGTTTGCTTCTAGCAGAGAGGAGACATAACCTGAGGATCTTCGACTATACATCCCCCAATTTTTCTGGACCATCAAATAGCACTGGTGTAAATCACAAATCTCTTCCAATTCAGTGTTGTTTTTTCATAATGCTCCTTTGTTTAAAGTCTCCTCCTATTTAGTAATTCACACTCCAGCTAATTCTTTGTGAATTAAAAAACACACAGTTGAACTGCCCCGTGGGATGGGACTGTAATCTGGTTGGAGACATCTCCCTTTAATGACTAATATAGGTCATTTTAATTCTCTGTACAGGGCTTAGTGGGACTTTAATGGGGACTAAAAATTTTAGTGGGACTAAAAACTTTCAATACTCATTAGAGTATTAGTTTTGCTTCAAGCCTTGTAAGATAATATTGGGTCAGATCTTAGATTCACAAATTTCCTCTCTGACACATGTCTAAGTTCAAATTACTTAGTAACCAGAGCGGAAGTTCCACCAGTCTAGATAACAGATAGCTTCCTGTGTTATTTGAGTTGTCATCTCTTCCTGCTTTGTGATGCCCAAGCCTGTCTTGTTGATTAGTATTTTTAATATCTCCTTTAGTAATTAATGATAACTAATAGACATTTTTAGGTATAATTTCAAACACGAGATTCCCAAAAAATAACTATGTTTCCAAACTGGCATTATGTACATTTAATTAAAATGTGTGCTTTGGAAAACTGTTTACTTTGGTTCCCACACAGTTGAAACCCAGATAGACTGAAATTTTAAGTTTCTATTTGAATACATTCCACTGCTGCCATCATTTTTTCAGAAATGCTTTTTAGAAATTAATTTGACTAGAATCTTAGAGACAAAACTATGCATATAGGGTACCAGGAAAATAATGAAAAAATTGTACAGAGATAGATAAATATGCTTACTAAAGCATTGTTTATAAAAGCAAAAAAAAAAAAAAACACAGAAGGAATGGATTACAAAAAATAATAATACAATTTACAGTGAAATACAAACATTTGCTAATAGTATGATGCAAATCTAAATTTGTTGACGTGGAAAGATTGTGTGTGTGCACATGTATGTGTGTATTTAAAAACAGCAAGTTACAAAAGATCATGTTTAGAAAATCCCATATTAAAAACTGTGTGTGCCCACACATGTACTTACTGAAAAAGGTGGAAGAATATATAATATTTTATTAGGGTTCCATCTCAGTGGTATGAATTTGGGGACCTTTTCCCCCCTTTTCCAAATTTTTTGTTCTTAAATATCTTATATATGTTTTGTTATAATATAAAAGTTACATGTAAAAAGGGAAAAATGTAGAGAGGTGGTTTGTTTTTTTTTTTTTGATAATCTTAAAATCTGACTCATTTGCCCCTTGGTGATCATCCCTTCACCCAACCAAATTCCAGCATCCTTGTGCTCTATCTTTTCTTTCCCTGTTGACTATCCCTGGTCCCACTTTCACCCTTACTGAAAAGTAAAAATGGAAACTTACATCAACTTCTACTAAGATGTAAGTACTATCTGTAAGATACACACATCTCAAAACAGTTTCAGGTGGTTTATTTCAGGATTTAAAAATATGTATTATTATTATTATTTTGTAAAGCAACTGATTTATTGAACCAATAAATTAGGGGTGACCCTAGAATGCATAAATCACCCACTTAATAAGTATTTATTGAATTGATTTTCATCATAACGATTTGTTCAAAATACTGTTTCAACTCTCCACTGCTACATCTGATTGAATATTTTCTAGTCTCTCCCCAAAATGTAAGGCTCCACTTCCAGTTTTCCTCTTACCTCATTTTTATTATTCTCACAGTCTTACAACCTATGTAGTGACTGTCTAAATATAAGTCAGCAAACTTAATCTTTGCATGTTTAGAAAGCAGCCTCAATAGAGATTATTCCCAGTGCCTGGAAATACAGTAGTCAGAGGTTGGAAAATATTATCTTTAGGTGGATAAATGTGAAAGTTACAATTTTGCTCCCATTTCACCAATTTTGCAGTACCTAGTGCATTGTTGGGGTTATATAAATATTAAATTCTAATCATATTGACAATACCTACCTAAAAGAATCCTTTCCAGATAGGTTATGTAAATAATGATTCATTTGGGCAAATGAAATAAATTCGGATGTAAATATTATAGACTCATTGAACTGTGTGCTGGAGATTAGTGCTCTACTGAACAAGTCCTCAGAGCCATATACGTATGTGTGTATGCATGCACACATGTGTATTGCAAACATACATATATATGTGTGTGTACATATACATGCCTGTGTGTATACACATACCTATATTATGTCTATAATGTTTTACCATCCAGTTGTTTATTTTACTTCTCATCTGCTATATTTTACTTTGTTACTATATGCCTTAACAATTTCAAGTTCCTTCTTCCCCACCACCCCCTCTGGAAACTCCCTTTCTATTGCCCTCAGATGTCCTTTTAATTGCATCTTCACAGCAATCATGAGAATACCATGTGGAGATTTATGAAAGATTTATTGGTCAAGATCAGATTGCAGGAAAGCCCTGTATAAGGTTCAGTCCCTATAAAGTAATGATGTTATTTAAGAGCACTGAATCTCTTCATACCCATCACTTTGACATGTGCCACACTCTACTAGGTTACAGCCTCCTAAAAGGTACTGCTGGAAGCAATGTCAGCGCTGGTATGGGCATATTTGTAAGTGACAGGACAATTCCTGTGCAAAGCCCCTAGGTTCTAAATGAAATTATTTTGAGGACTTTAGCAAATACCACACTACTTGCAGCGTGAAGCCCTGTTTCTATAAAATCTTCCAAGTTCCCAAGCATTCTTAAATAGGATCTGGGCAGAATGGCAGGCAGATGAGGTTAAATGAAAAGCTATAAATTTACTTCTTGCACTTTGTGTTGGTTTTAATTTTTCAAAGACATTTTTCTTTTTAAAATGCTTTGGAAAGGCAAATAATTCTATAAAATGCAAAACAGAAAAAACAAAGGAACATAAAAAAATGGACAAAAGATTATGAACAGACAAGCCACAAAGGAGAAAGCCAAATAGCATATAAATTTAGGAAGCAATTCTGAGCTTTATTTTTTTCTATTTTTATTTCTTTTGCTGAGGAAGATTTGCCCTGAGCTAACATCCGTTGCCAATCTTCCTCTTTTTTGCTGAGGAAGATTCACTCTGAGCTAACATCTGTGGCCAGTTTTGTATGTGAGCCACCGCCACAGCATGGCCACTGAGGAGCGATGTATGTCCGGGACCAGGAACCGAACCTGGGCCACCAGAGCAGAGCACACCAAACTTAACCACTAGGCCATCAGGGCTGGCCCTGAGCTTTATTAATGATCATAGATATACAAAACGTCCACACAAATAAATGTATAAAATAAAATACTATTTCCCACCATCAGATAGGCCACCATTTTAAAACCTGACAGTATCGAGTATTGACAATGGCTATGAACTCTCAGATCCCGCTTGTGGGAGGGTGAATTGGAATAACCACTTTGGAGAACAATTTGGCATTATTAGTCAAATTGAAAATATACATAACCAGAAATTCCACTTCCGTATTTATACTCTAAAGAAACATTTACACAAGTTCACAAGAGGTTAACGTAAAGGTATGTTTATTGTAAATGGTTTGAAATGGCAAAAAAGAAAAGCACATAAATGTCCATAATTTGAATAATTTGTAAGTTAAATGTGCATGTGTGTGTTAAAGGGAAAGCATATCAGTTAACAGGAATAGAATATACATGGAAACACACCTATTGATAGATTTCAAAATCATAATTTTTATTAAAAAACAAGCTGCACACATATTGATAGATTCCATAACCATAATGTTGAGTTATATAGCAAACTATAGAATAATGTATACACTAGGATACTATTTATGTAAAATATTGCAAAATATACACACAGATCTATCATGTATAAATATATGTATGATAATTTATAAAAATAGACTCAGCTAAATTCATGATAATAATTGCCTCTTTGGGAAGGGAGCAGGAGGATATGACTTTATCTCAAAAATATTTTATTTTTTAATAAAAAAGATGAAGCTAATATTGAAAAATGCTAGCAATGGTCAGTTCCAGGTGTTGAGTGTAAGTATTTTTTTTATATTAATTTCTGATCTCTTATTAGTTCTAAAATTTTCTCAATGCCAAAAGAAACCCCGTAACAATAATTTATCTTTCTATTTTCAACGTACTACACTAATGAATAACAGGCAAAAATTTGCTCTTTAGCAGTGAGGTGTCATGGCTTTATATTTTAATACTATTTCAGAAAACAAAAAAGCTTTTTTCCTACAAGGTTATGTTTATTCAGTGTGATTTTAAATGAGATGTTTAGTTCTTCTACTGTTATTGTGAGACACTAATTTGAAGATTCTTTGATTTGAAATGTCTTACATAAGTTACCTACACAAGATTATGGTTTAATTTTAATTGCATTTAAGACATGTTTTCTCTAAAGAAACAATCAATAAGCACCATCAATTATCTTAGAGAAAGAAAAACAGAAAATATATTAATTATAGGTCATGACCCAACAAATTACAAATATCCATCAGAAGTAAATTATTGCCACTAATTAGCTTTCTTATTTGCCAGACTGAGTTAAAGTCCTCATTGCATTAGTCATTTTGTAAATCACTTCCTCAATATGCAAATCTGGAAGGAATGAGAATTTGAAAATATGCTAAGAGTTTACTAATATTTAGGAACAGAGTTATGTTGGACAGTTTCTACTGATTTCGGGAATATTTGATGGATTCAGTGTGGAATATTTGGAAGAGAAGACACCTTATTTTCTTTACTAATATAGACTGTTTAGATGTCATTTATTATTTGTCCCTCCAGTCCATTAAATATTGGACAAACTGAGTCTGTATTAATATATTAAGTGAAAAAGAGTGTGGTGTTTTAAATGTGTTCCAGCTTCGTAAACTTTTAGCAAAACTGTGACATTAATGGGATCGGGTTTGCCTCAAACCCTCAGCAACTTAAACTAGTGATTCCAAATTCTCTGTTTTTAACTACAGTGAATAACAGGAAATGATCTGATATTATTCTGCTATTTTCCAATCTTTTCTGAAATTTTGTCCATCGTGCCTTCAAAACTTATCTGTCCCTGTTCCATTTCCATTGGCTCCCACTTTCTGATTGTTTCAGCTAGATAATCTGACGACAAAATAGTACTAATAACTTAATAAATATTAATGAATTATAATGGGTAAGTACACTTACTCATTCATACTTCCAGAGTAACATATTTGGAATGAGCATGATTAATTTTTTTAATGAAATAATGTCTTAATTTTCTTCCCACTAGAATATAAGCAACATGAGATGGGGATATTTTGTCTCTTTGGTTGACTGGTATGTCCCTAGCACTTGAACAGTGCATGACAGGTAACAGATGCTGTTCAGAAATAAAGAGTAATGATAACAGTGAAATATTTCAAAAGGAGAGAAAGGGTAGGAGATATTTTTGAATAAGCCTGTTTTTCCCTTGCTTCTCACTTTTTGGCACAAAGACTGCCCCCAAGACAGGGTGTATGGAGTTGATTTCATCAGCATTTTGATGGTACCCATAGCATTCAGAAATCAAATCAGCATACTTTGCACTCTACAGAAAGGAAAATGCTCTTTTGCTGATTAGCTATTTCCCTGAGGAATCAAACTTTTAAGGAAGCTTTGTCTCCCTTGTTTGAATCCTAAGATAAAGGCTATTTCAACACTAGCATGAAATGAAGCATATTTTAGCAGTTTTGAAAACTTCAGGAAACTAAAACCAGGTCAATCCATCCCTTCACAAAAATATAGTGAAATTTTGCCTTTAGCATCACCAGTCCTTTTAGCCGTCACCCCTTTCCCTGCCATCCTCCTCTAGCCACATATCCCAAAATTCTCAAGTCCCTAGTGCTCTCATAGCCCTTCAGATTATCACAATTTTCTATGAATTTTTTCTCCCAAAGCAACCATAAATGTTGAACAGTAGTTTAAAAGGGTAGAGCGTTGGGAAGATGGGGTTTCCCGAATCAGTAAGAAGGTGGCAGAACAATGGTTTCTCTGTTCCTCTCTTCCAGTTCATCAATATTTTTCTCTCTAAGGTCATTTCAGGAAGCTTCCAGGCCACCTCATCCAAAGACCCCTTTTCATTCCCACTTTAGCTGACCCATGTGAAGCTTTCAATATAGTCGAAACCAACCTCTGCGGCACTGCACTCTACTCATTTTTCTCCTGCATCTTTGCCTTCATATTCTGTCACCTTTTCTGGCTCCTCCTTCTTACCTAACATCAAAATGTTGGAATTACTCAGGGCTCTGGTCCGTATATTCTTCTCTTTTTCTAACTCTTTCCCCAGATCTTCTCATCCTGTCCTATGGCTTTCAATAAAATATAAGTGCATAAGATTCCCATATTGCCCTCTCTAGCCTAGCTTTCTCTTCTAAATCGTGGAACTTGATCAAGTTGCCTTCTTGGATAGTCCTCTTAGATGTCAACTGACATATCACAGGTCCAATATTAACAGGTCCAAAACTACACTCAGTGTCCCCTCCATCTCTAATTTTTATGATATAAACCTGGAAGTCAAACTTCATATTTGCCTCTCCCATAAATGTGGTACCTGGCATAGAGAGTGTACTCAATAAATGGTGTGTTGAATGAATAAGTGAAGGAGAAGCTAAAGTGGTCATTTGAGCATCCCTAGAGTTACATGATATAGACAATCTCTGGTTCCACCAACTTACATTTAATTATGTATTCTCAGACATTTAATTTAGTAGGAGATGCAAAGTTCTAATTTGTTTTAAGCTAATAATATCAACCTGCATTGGTAGAGTATTAGACTTAAATCGTTTTATTTTATCCTAAATAACCTTGAGAGATAGGTATTGTTTTTCTCATTTCTAGATGATGAAGATGAGGCTTAGAGAGTTTACGTGAGTCTCTAAAAGGTACCCAGTTAGTAATTGACAGAGCTGTGATAGAAATTGAGTTTTTTTTTTCTTTTTTTAAAACATATGATTCCAGGCTGTTCTAGGATTATATATTTTTTTCATTATATAAAATAAGGTCAATGGGAGATTAGCCTCAGTTTCTTCATCCATAGAATAAGGGTAATAATATCTACCTCAATGCGATAATTAAATGAGATAATGCATGTAAAGTACTTAGTTACAATGATTGGGCCGTGGTAAGCCCTTGTGATGGGCTAGAATTTATTAATGTGAGATTTTAAATCTCTTCCTCTATGAAATGCAAAGCAATTAAAGGCTTTTGAGCAAGATAGTGATACAATGAAAGCTACTATAGAGGAAGATTAACCTGTCACTTGTGGGAAGGTTATATTCAAGTAGAGAGAAACTGCAGACAAAGCGAGTGGTTTGAGGACTCTCATAAGAGCTCGAGCGCAAAGTGCTGCGTGCCTAAACTAAAGTGGTGGCTGTGGGGGTCCCATCACCAGGCTGGGGTGAGCCTGCAAGAGTGTAACCCAAGAGAAGGAGTGCCAAAGTGGGGAATCTATGGACTCAGGCAGAGCCAGTGAGGGGAGCGGAAGGAAAACTTCAAGCAGAGAAAGAGAAGTGTCAAAGCTGTAATGGAGGTGGAGGCACTGCATGTCAAGCCAGAGGCAAGGAAGGATGGAAAACCATGGTTGTTTCCCATCTCAGACCAAATCTGGTCCACAGAAGAGTTTATGCAGTGCTATTATTTTCTAGCTATATTAGTTGCCGTTATTTCAAAATTTTAGATTTCTGGCCTCCCTTATAAATTAGAAGCTGTAGCAACTCAAAATCCACATTCACGTATGACAATAATCTCCATTAGCTGCCATTACCTTCAAATAGCCGAAATCCCTACTGACACCAGCTGTGTTATGCCAGGGCTGCTTCACTCATCCACAGGATTTGCCTGACCTTGAAACTACTCTATAAACAAAGGACCAAAAGCCAGGGTGAATCTCAGGGAGGTGAGGTTGCACCAGCCCTGATGGTTCAAGAGAAATATTTCAGATACAAGCCCTCCACAGTAAGAGGGTTCTTACCATTGCTTAAATGAAATAGAACTGGACTTCTTGACTCATGATGGAAGCATGAGATAGTTGAGAAGTCCATACTGGGTTTAAACACTAACATTGATCAATATAAAAAGTAAAGGATGGGCCAGCCTGGTGGCATAGTGGTTAAGTTCGCATGTTCCACTTCAGTGGCCCAGGGTTTGCAGGTTCGGATCCCAAGCGCAGACTGATGCACCGCTCATCAAGCCATGCTGTGGCGGCATCCCATGTACAAAATAGAGGAAGATGGGCACAGATGTTAGCTCAGGGCTAATCTTCCTCAGGAAAAAGAGGAAGATTGGCAACAGATGTTAGCTCAGGGCCAGTCTTCCTCGGCAAAAAAAAAAAAGTAAAGGATGAAATGGAGAGGTGTTAAAAAGGATTAATTATGGTGATTTTCTGGATATTAAGGTTCAAGGGCAAGAAAATTAATAGTGCTTCTGAAAATTTAAAAAATCACTTTAAAATAGGCAAGCCTTATGTTTATTTGATTTATTCTCATGCCTGGAAAAACTGAGAAGCTAAAATACTACATGCTATGGTTTAAAAATTAAGCTTCCTGAAATGAGAATTAAACATCAGGAATCTTGGTATGTTACCAAGAAAGAACTATTAATAAACTTGTTGCTCAATGAAAGTGTAAGAATTTGAGATTTAAAAAAAAATTGTTTACGTACTATTGTAAATTTCTTTGTTGAAATCCCTCACCAAACAATAACAAAACTCACAAATCATTATAGCTGCTCAGTGAAGTAATAACCACTTGGATTAGATTCTCTGCTTCAGCAGAAGCTAGGTACATGTACAAGAGTGATATATAGCAAGGCCAGAGATACTGTAGAAAGTCTTCACAGCAGACTGAACATTGGAATTGACACTAAACCTCATGTCAAGATACACACAAAGACTTCCAGACACAGAGCGCACCTGAGGTTATAATCTGTCAAGATTAACAAAGAGTGAATACCTGCTATAACAAAGAGACTGTGATATAATTGTCATCTCCAAACTGGTGAAAGAATATTTTTCTTCCCAATTAACATTCAAGTACCTGAGACTGAAATTCATTTGCTCATTTTCTGATAATTTATGCAGCAATGTACAGAAGTAATAGTCATGGTTACAAGGCACATTTATACAATACTTTTCATCCCTAAGGATCCTAAAGCGTTTTACAATTATAGCTAATGTTTGTTAAAGTGCTTTTAAGGGGGAGAGTGCCAGAGATGTTCCAAATATTATGATTATAAAAAGCTTGATACAGTATGTATAGGAACACTTCACTCTCATGAAATTGTTGCTAGTTCTAGTGTAGAAAATGGATTTCTTTATGAGACTGATGAGCCAATGTTTGTACAACCTTTTCTTCAAGAATCTTCAAGTCAACCTCTTCTCTACCGTAACTACCTTGGAAATCACATGTAATTTGGTCTAAAATTACTTATTTTCAGAATGTTAAGCAAGGGAATATTCTTAATAGGAAAAAATTTTTGTTTTTATTTTTTTGGTCAGTAAAGAGTCATTATTTCTGAATGATAAAATTATAATATAGAAAGAATAATAATGTGGTCAGACCCTTCAGTTCAGGGACAGCAGAGAACATGTTCCATTATTTTTCTAGCCCCAACATCTGATGTGAGTCAAAGAATCAAGAGAATGGCAGGTACTGGGCTTTTCAGTCTCCCTATCAGCAACATGGACAGATTGCCTAGATTCTGCCAATCAGACCAGCTGCCTGGACTTTGAACAGAAAGTCAATGCCATGAAGAAATAGAGACCGTAGAAATCCAGCCTGGCAAATATGGCATTGGCTGTGGTGGCCTCACCCAGTTTTCAGAGGCAGCATTGGTGGTAGTTCTAGCAGCACGGCCCAGCGCCAAGCACAGCTGGAATAAAGTATGGAGTCTATGCCCACTGTGGTGACAGTGGTGTTATCACAGGACAGTCCTATGGTGTGATTTGTGGATTTTTGGGTGGATATAAGGAAGATTAGCCCTGAGCTAACACCTCTCCAATCCTCCTCTTTTTGCTGAGGATGACTGGCCCTGGGCTAACATCTGTGCTCATCTTCCCCTACTTTATGTGTGGGACACCTGCCACAGCAGTGCTTAGGTCCACGGCCGGGATCTGAACCTGCGAACCCCGGGCTACCAAAGCAGAGCATGCAAACTTCACCACTACGCCACTGGGCAAACCCCTATTTGTAGATTTTTTTTTCCGCTAGCAATATAACCTCCAAGCCCAGATCTCCAGCCCTCCCAGAGAATATATGAACTACTCACTGTCTTGTAATAGACTGCTTTTATGCCCAAATTATTACAATGGATCTCTGTTGCTTACATTCCAAAGCCCTAAATGATCAGTACATTGATGATGCTTTAATCTGTTTAAACCAGTAGTTCAGTAAAAATTTTGTAATCTGGTGAACTAACTGTTGTATGTGACTTTATTTTATTTCCTCTTTCTGTCCTAGCAAGCAAGTTTATATATGACAAATCTATCCATTAGTCCAGACAGGGTTTCTATTTTGTTTTGATTTGGTTTGGTTCTGAGTGTGTGTGTGTGTATGTGTGTGTGAGTGTGTGTTTAATCACTTGACCTTCCTCTGGACCTAGTAAGACTTATTGCTAGAACCAGGAACCTGTCCTTACAGTTACATGAGCAAAATAGAAATTGATATTTAATGAACATAGGTGTTCATTGTACTAGTCTATATGTGTTTTTGTTTTTATGAAAGATTTCATAGTACTTTTTTAAAGACAATTCAATGAGTGATTACATTTTGGAAAGCAGGTATTTTTACTCTTCTTATAGGAAGAATGAAAAACAGAAAAAAAGAAATAGTCCTAATATAATGTGAGTCACTACATTGGGATAAGGATAAAATTACCAGGGACAGATTCACATTAGTTTTAAAAATTCTTGTATCCCCAACAACTTAAATGGAAGCAAAAATGAAGTGTGCTGAAAACCTGGGCAAGATGGCTCAAAAGTTGTTCTGGTCATTATGAAGACACTGATGTAAATGATGCACGAGTTGAGCTCTCCCAAAATTGCTTTGTAAAATGCCAGAGTAGAAAAATCAGAATTTCTAAATTAATGTATGATCTTATATATTATGGAATTTTAATTACATACGTACAGTTAAATTAATACACTAAATATCTGAGTAGACAAAAATTGAATCAATATGCTGTGAAAGTTTAAATAAACATGTCCTTTTACTCAATAATTCTTCTAATTTTTTTAAAGGACAGTTTTGCGTGTAGTCTAATAATCTAGGCATTGGCACAGACAGACCTGGCTTCAAATCTTGGTTGTGTTCAGAACTAATTATGTGACATGGACAAATTATGTCACCTGTCCCAGCCTCCATTTCACCATCTGAAAAGAACAATTATAATACTTGCCTCCAAGAATTGCTAAGACTGAGCACGTAAAGCATTTAGCATAGTGCCTAGTGCATGGTAAGCACATGAAAATTTCAGCTATTGCAATGATCACTGTTATTATTGTTATTATCTTGGCACAGAAATATTCACACAAGTGTTTGACATTACACAAATATCCATCAGTAGACAAAACATTAAATAATTGGTTTCACCCGTTCTTTGGAATAAAAGCAAACCATTTAAGAAATCAGTTATCTCTGTATGCACTGACAGGGATGAAGGTCCAATATATGCCACTATTGATCACTATAAAAAGCAAGTCCCAGAACAATATATATAACTCCACTTTTTAAAATATGTTTATATAGATATCTGCTTGTATGTATTTATAAGTGTGTCTGAAAAGTTACATACCTCTTAACAGTAGTTAACTCTGGAGAGAGAGAATGTGAGTGGGAGCAGATAAGAGAAGCATTTCACTTTTATTTTACAGATTTTTCTTCTCTCTCTGTGTGACTATGTATGCCTTTGTTTACAACAAGCATGTGTTACTTTCATACTAAATAATTTAAAAATTAGTAAGCCTTTCCATCCTTTGTATTCAACAGTGACCTCCCAAATTTCACACCAGTAATAGTGCCAATTTCCACCCGTAAGTTATGCATATGGATAAGCATATTCTTTTTTTATGTGGCCAGTATCCTGTAATATTAACAGGAGTTGGTCATGTGTAAGGAAGAAACTCCCATAACTCTTTTTTTGGCATTTTTCCAACTGACAATTTGTTTATGGAAAATTTATGACTCTACAATGTGTTGTTCTTTCTAAAACCATGTTCTTAGACAATCACATGCCTTTTCCTTTGGAAAATTCTTGCCTTGCCCAAGTCAGTTTCATTTTTCTTCTTTTACCTGGCATGAATAATCAACCCTTCATTTTCTCTCAAAATCGATAGGCAATGGATTGATGGAGTTCATGTGTTCGCTCCACAGATATTTATTGCATGTCAACTCTGTGGAAGGAATTGCCTTACCTGCAACACCACAACTCTCTTCTGTCTCATGGATGGTTTGCAATAGATTGAATTGAAGCCTTCTGTCCATATATAGTTCATTTATTTTAGGCCAAGGTAACGTCCTCTGCCTACCAATTATAGCTTGAAGTCACAAAACCAGGTAGACTTTAAACAATGGGTTAATAGCACATACCACTTTGTACAGATTTAGATGATGAATGACTGGAATTTGAAGTAACTGGACAGCTGTCTGAACAGACTATATCATTATACGTAAAGGGATGCCATTTCTAACTATGATGATAATTAGAGTAGAGGAATTGCATAAATCAGTGGAGTTTTTTTTATAGCATTGTTTTGGGGGAACAATTTTTAACCCTCCTTATGGACTCAGTGCATTAGATTAGGATCCAATGCATGTTGCTATAATTGGAAAGATATAATATTCTTGTTTCAAATGCTACATGATGTATTTTCTTATATCGGAATCTATACAGTTAACATAATACAATAACGTTCTGTGGCAATCAAGGGATTGACTAAAATATGCCTGATGATATCATTATTGATATTATTACTATTATTGTTATTATTATTTTAGCCAGGTTATTTCTGTGCTTCAGAGCAATTCCTTTCACCTTTTCTAATATCCTACAGACGTATAATATCCCTCTTTCAGTTATCTGTTGCTGTGTAACAAAATGTTCCAAAACTTCTTAAAACAACCATCATTTATTATCTGTCATTATTCTGTGTTGTCTGGGATCAGTTAGACAATTCTTCAACTGATCTTGCTTGCAGTTTCTTACGTTATTAAGGGCAGACGGTAGATGGGACTGAATTCATCTGAAAGCTCACTTGGGAATCTGGGAAGAGTGGGCCTCATTCCCTCTTCATGTGTTCTGAAGGGTTTTCCACTCCATGTTATCTTTCCAGGTGCTCTCTTCATATGGAATCTCCACTTTGTAGTGAGGCTTCTTATGTGACCCCTTTAAATTCCCAAAGTAAGCTTTCCATGAGGGAAGAAATGGAAGCCACCTGTTTTCTTAAAGGGTAGGCAGGTACAAGCACAGGTTGAATTCACCATATTCTGTTGGTTACCCTAGTTCCAGGCCAGCCCAGATTCAATGAACAAAGGAGCCACACAAAAACATAAATACTAGGAGGCTTAATTGACCAGGGAACATCTTTGAAAACCAGTTACCACAATCTGTTTTTATGGAAGGGGACACAATAATGGTGTGCCTGTCCATTGTCTTTGGCTCAAATCTTCAATTACTCCTAGACTCTAAATTCTTTAGTGGTCAAGAACAATGCTTTACTTTTTTCTGCACAGTGCTTGGTGCTTAGTAGCATCTCATTAAAGTTTAAATCAATTGGAAGTCCTTTCACTATTCTCTCACTCCTATGTGTTTACTACTTTGTCATTACTACCAAAGTTCAGATTGCATTATACAATATGATGTAGTAGTTATTAGTACAGACTTTGAAGAGAGATGGATCTGAGTTCAAAGCCCAGCTCCACCACGCATTAGATATGTGATTTTTGCTAAGTTATTCAGCATTTTAAAGTATTGTTGTCTGTAAAATGAATATTTTATAATACTACTTTCATTAATCGAGACAAAACATAGAAGGTAATTTGCCTAGGGCCCAGGAATTATCAAGCACTCAATAAATGATAGCTGTTACTCTTTCTTTCAACTGTATGCCTATAGCACCTTCTAACCATCTTACTTTCTCCAGACTCGCCTACTTACAATTTGCAGTGCTATCAAATTAGTGGCCCTAAAAACATATGAAAGATTATATCACTCTTATTCTCAAAAAATTCACTGATTCTTTCCCCACAGTCTAGTCAAACATCTCTTAGCCTGACATTCTTATCCCTCCAAAATTGTGCATTTTCTCTTACTCTTCTTCTAAAATGCAGCCAAACTGATTCAACTAGGGTTTCTCAAATCATGCAAGTGTGTATTCTCATATCTTTTTTTTCCTTCTTTTGTTTTTCTCTCTGCCTGGAATTCCTCACTCCTGCCCCTCTGCTCCAAGTAACTGTTGTAACAAGTAGATCTAAAAATTTCAGAGGCTTAACACAACTGACATTTATCTTTTATCCTTATAACAGTTCAGAGTAGGTGTTCAGTGACATCCCAGGCGTGGAAGAATATGGAGTATGGGCCAGGTCTGGAAGCGGCTCACATCACTTCCGCTTACATTCCACTAGAGGGAATTGGGTCATATGGCCCAAGTGCAAAGAAAGCTGAGAAATATAAGGTAGCTTTCAGTCCAAAGAAAGGCACAGTACAAACTGATGCACAGTTAGCAGTTTGTGACAGGTTATTCACATTAAATAAGTGACACAATCCAGATGTAAGAAAAGAGGGAGTTGTGAGTTCTGTGACAAACTAGAAACCTCTTGATCCAACTACACAGGGTAATGTTAGTCAGTCTAGCCAACTTTTGCCATGGAGGAATGATTTTCAACTTTGACCTTTTGATCTTTTGATTTTTAAAGAAAACCAAAAACTAATTTTTGTATATGGCATCTCCATTTTTAAAAATATCAGTAACTAATTCAATGTTAAAAAAATACTGTGTGGACAAAATAACCCATCTACTGACTGAATCTGTCCAGCAGGCCACTGGTATTTGAAGTCTGCTTTAGACATCAACTGTTAAATTTGGGGAGGTACACACTTTATTGTCCCTGAAGGTTTGATTTATGTCAGAGATTCTGGGACAAATTATGAGAGAATTGGGCATTATAAAACTGACTCTGAAGAACATTCCCTAAATTCTCTACCTATTTTAGGGAATATACTTAAATTTTCCTTGTTCTTCACTTGCTAAACATGCTACGGTATTCATTATTTATATTCATTTAAATATGTCACATCCTCTGGGCATATGGTAGAATTTAACTTTCCCACCTCCTTTAGCATTAGATGTGACCACGTGACTTTTTTAGCCAATGGAATGTCAAAAAAAAAATGACTTGTCACTTGCAGGAGGTTAATTTAAGACCCATGCTGTGCTTTGCTCCTTTCTATCACTCTTCCTCATGGTGACTGGCAAAGATCCAGATGTTGGCTATTTTGTCAGCCTGGGACCTAGAGGGACAATGATACACAGCAGAGCTCCCAGCGGCATGCCACAAACGTGAGGCATGATAAAAAAAAAAAAAACTATATTAAACCCTCAAGATTTGGGAGTTGTTTGTTTGCACAGCACTATCTGATCTCTCTCGATTAATTTCCTTGTTAATGGCCATGTTTCAGCAACTGTTAATTTTTTGGAGGAGAAATTATAAGGCTTTGGATTAGGAATTACAAGACTTGAAGTCCCTTGAAGGGGGAACTAATAAGCTATGTAAACCTTGGTAACATTTCTTAATCTTTCTGACCCTCAATTTTGTCATTTATAAAGTGAGGGGTTTGGTACTGGATCATTTTAAAGATATTTCATTTAAAATCCACCTGAAGTGAAATATGCCCCCTTCTTGAATGATGACTAAATGCTTACTGATCTACTAACTGACACTGAACCCTACGCTAAGTTGTAGTAATGATTTTTTCATTATATTTATTATCACAATTTTTGGATATGCTTAAAATTATTAGATTTGAATATGTGTGTGTACAAGATAGGTTTGACTAGACGTAGTTTATAAACAAAGACACCAAAATTCAAAAAGATTAAGTGACTTGCTCCAAATTACAAAAATATTTAGTGGAAAAATCTAAAACCTAAACCTAGTGATTTCTGAGCATATGTTCTTTCTCTATTACCATATTTGCAATCTAAATTAGATTTCCTCTGGAAAGCTTTATTTATTTTATTTGTGTTTGATTTTTGCCTGACGTATATAATGCAGTTAGGATGGTTCTCAAAGACCATAGGTCACTTAACACCACCCACTGAGAGAAATATGGAAGAACACTTGGAGAATTCGCCTTGCTTTAAAAAAAAGAGAACATTTCAATATGTCTTTTCGTGGAGGAAAAAAATGAGAGAAGCAAGTTGAAGATGAGAAATTACTAGCCAGCAAGCATATTGTGATAAATCAGCCATAACATGATTATAGCAACTTCCTTGGGAAAAAAATCAATGCTGAATCAGACTTAGATAGACCAGGGGGATCAAATAGAGGTCAAAGGTACTTCTCCATCTTGAAATTGGATAATTATTACTGTTATTATTGTCAGTTGTTATAATATAATATCGGGAGAAATACACAGAGTCCCAATGCTGCTTTTATTGGCTGGCTAGACA
Organism: Ceratotherium simum simum; assembly: GCF_057802395.1. NCBI lineage: Eukaryota > Metazoa > Chordata > Mammalia > Perissodactyla > Rhinocerotidae > Ceratotherium > Ceratotherium simum. The sequence goes on along the minus strand of NC_141903.1, from coordinate 13,629,797 downwards.
AGTCAATCCATTACAAGGAAGTAAATTCAGATATATTAATCCATCTAAATATCAAGTGAATTAAGGTAATTAGAAGAAGGCTACCTGTGAGTCTCCTTGAGATTTTTTTTGAAAAATAAGCAGAAAGCAGAAAACAAAAAAGCAATTTTGAAAGAAGAAATTACTTGCATTCTTTTTGTTTTCGAAGTTTGACTATAAGTCTTGCTTTAATAGAAAATGTACCAGATTGGAAACCTGAAAAGATGGATTTGAATGCCTGCTTTGCCACTTTACCATCTACCTTGCCACCCACGCAGAAACCTGGAAACAATAGAGAGGCCTCTTTTTCTCTTATTCAGAACATTCAGTCAGTCACCAAGTTTTCCTATTAAGCTGCTTTAATAGTCCTGAAATCTTTCCCCTCCTGTCCACTCTACTCCCATTGCCTGCGTCTGCTCTTTAGCCTTCCTGCCTGTATTTCTGCACTAGCCTCCTCTCTCATCTCCCTGCCTTCAGCTTCTCATGTTCCTAGTACATTCTCCTTAAGCTCATCCAAGTGATCTTCCTGAAATGCAAATCTAATCATGACACTCTGTCCTTTTAATCATTACTAAATCATTCAGTAGCTCCCTCTTATAGGTAATTATTGTCCAATGATTAGAACTGTCTGTCTTCTCTTGCTAGACATCAGTCAAACTGATTATCAAACATATCCATTTTCTACTTAATATTTAGTGATAATTTTTTATTGCCCTTATTGGACTCTCAGCCCTCTGCTGGTGAGGTACTTTTCTTTTTATTTCAAAAGTCCATCTTGGGTTGTGGCTAGGGAATGACAATAGAGATTCCTTAGGGATCAGGCTCTGTGAGCACAACCTGATCATTGCCGCTCCGGGGAGAGCCATCTTTTATGGCATAAACTAAAACGTTTCTGTTTCTTTTTGAAGTGTTAAGAGGAACTTCTTATATGCTTCAGTATAAATGTTAGAAAATATATGCCTAATTTCACAGGAATGTATGTATGTGTACGCGTGTGTGTGTGTGTGTCGTGTTTCTAGAGCATGGTAACTGTTCCATTCTCAAAAAATAATTTTTTTTTTTTGTGAGGAAGATCAGCCCTGTGGTAACATCTGCCAATCCTCCTCTTTTTTTTGCTGAGGAAGACTGGCCCTGGGCTAACATCCATGCCCATCTTCCTCCACTTTATGTGGGACGCTGCCACAGCATGGCTTGACAAGCAGTGCGTCGGTGCGCCTCAGGATCCGAACCGGCGAACCCCGGTCCGCCACAGCGGAGCGTGCACACTTAACCGATTGCGCCACCAGGCTGGCCCCTCAAAAAATAATTTTTGATAAGTTATTGTGATGAAAGAAAATAAACCATATGTTTGCAAGTGCAAGAGCCCAGACCTGTGATTCTATGCTCCAGTAACGCTATTAACAGATTATAAAGCCCATTTTTTTAAATAACCAAGAGGTTTGATCTACATGGAAGGATTTTTATTCTGTCTCTTGAACAACCCAAGTGCGATATAACACAAACTCAAGGGAGTTAATGCTTGAAGGGCACCCTTCAACGAATGGAATAAGTAAGTCGGTGGAGGAATGATCCAGCCTTCCACCCTTTGGTAGGACGTCCATGCAATCTACATGTAGCTCGAAGGATTTCCAGTGGGATTGAGCACCATTTTTCCACAATATTGATACTTAACTCAATAGTGTCTGCTCTAGTGGCTTTCCCTCTGTCTCTCTCTCATCTGGCTGCTGTGACCACTTCCCTGATATGGTAGGAGAACCCAAAGTCTTGTCTCAGGCTCTACTTTCAGGAGAACCCAGACTAAGGCAAACCTATTATCAGTGATCTTTTCTACTAAATGACTCATTATTGATTCCACAGCCAGGTATGTAATATGTTTTCCTTTAGTGCAATCTTAGAGATTCCACAGTAAAATAAAGCTAGAACAATTGATGAAAAGGAATTTCAGGAAATTTCCTTAAATGGTACTTAATTAATCATTGATATCATCTTAATTTGCTCTTTAGAATAATTTTAGCATAGGACTATATGCATATATTAATTATTCAAATGTGTATTTTATTTTTACTGTAAATTTTTCCTGAATTCAAAACTTGTTTGGAATAAGAGAACCCTCTATTGTGAAGAGGGTATAAAGGTTGAGGTTTAAGGCTACACATCTCTATTTATGTATCATGCAGATGAATAACAATAGGCATATAAGGACCTTCTGTTACCTAGATACCGGGACCTTTTGATTTTATCACCATGCAAAAGTTTCTACTCTACTTCGGAAAATAGCCACACTTCTTTATAGTAATGTTTCACCCTCAAAGATTAACAAAAAGGGGCATTTTGCTATCTCTGTAGAAAGAAAGGTGTGTGGATTTATATAATTCAGAGGTTAAAGCAGGATACTCCCTTCCATACATAAAACATCAATTCTAATGCAATGGTATCTATTCTAATATAAGGCACATTTTATGTATTAAAAGTTAAATATCAACATATGTGAATTAAAGTCTGGGTTAACTAGGTTTAGCTCAATTTGCCTGAAATAATTGTTCTTTGTTCTTATTTATATGCATAGATATGAACATTTAAAAAAAAAATGAGTAGAACACAGTCAGTGTTGGTGATTCGGTCACACATCTCTGCAAGTCTTATCTCATTCATGAGGATAATGAAGCCAAACAAGTAAGCACTGGCTTCTGCTCCTAGCGTGTGAGCTTCTGCTGGGAAAGTAAGAAACCAGATTTCATTTACTAGACTACCCATGTATTCTTAGGGGTATGGCAGCCACGGGCGGAAAAGAAATACAAATGTCTTGACTTATTTGCTAGTCCATGATAATTAACATTTAGTTGTCTTCCTTCTCTTGTTTCTAAAATATCATTCATCTTGATATATGTGTTTATATGTGTGTGTATTTAATTTAACAAATGTATTGAGTATCCACTATTTGAAAATTTAATAATAGGTGCTAGAGGACATACAAAGGTAAATTAATTACAAGTCTTATTCTCAAGAAGCTTACAGATCAATTAATATCTATAAAGAGCCTCATGTCAGCTCAGGCCAGGTTTGCACCCAAATGTGAGTTCAGGTTAGGTTATGTTTTGCCTGAACGTAAATTACAAGAAAAATTTCAATTTTTAGCACAACCTGAACTCACATTTGGAGGCAAATATGGCCTGATCTGACATGAGGCTATTTATAGTTTTTATTTATCCTTTATTATGTGACTATTTATGCATTTGCTGAAGAAATATTAATGTGTGAATATGGGGTGCTACCCCTAACCCTGCCAGAGTGTTATAAAATATACAAAATGATGCACCTAATTACGTTTCTAAAATCTAAAAAAATTCTGAATTCTGAAACACATCTGGTCCCAAAGATCTTGGATCCATGACTGATACTGAAAGCATCTAGACGGTTGTGTTTTGTTGTAGGAACAAGTGGGAGCTGCAGTCCATCCCACTCTGCTTCTTCCTCTGCAGCTCTGTAGGCCTGAAGAAAACAGCCTTTTACAAATTGGCACATAGAAGTTCCCTTCTGACCAAGTGCTGCCTAGAAGGGCCAGCCTAGGCCCAGAGCAGACATCTTTTTCTAATATATTTCATGAAGATTATTGAGGCTTTGTAGGAGATTATGGTTGAAGTGGGTGTGGTCACAAATCTGATAGAGTATGTGCAAAAGAATCAAAACAGATTTATAAAGAATGCTCCTGTGATAAAATGTTCTTTGAAAGCATCCATCTAATGGCAGTTGAGAAAAGGCAGGTGCAAAGAAAAGTGAGAGCAAGTGTTATCATGGCAGAAAATTTTGGTCAGAGATCTCAGAAACCTTCTGTATCAGTAATTGTCATCAGTGTGGAGTCCTTGTTTTGGGAAAAAGGCTGAAATAGCAGGGTGGGGTCAGATGAGAAAGGACTTGCCTGCTAAAAATGTGGTGCTGTTGAAGATTGTGAGCAGGAGAACCATGGGGTTGTAATCTTTCCACATATATAAATCATGCCTGCATAATGACGTTTTGGTCAATAATGGACTGCATATATGACAGTGATCCATAAGATTAGTACCATATAGCCTAGGCATGTAGTAGGCTGTACCATCTAGGTTTGTGTAAGTACACTCTATGATGTTCTTACGATGACAAAATTGCCTAACGGTGCATTTCTTGAACATATCCCTCTTTAAGCAATGCGTGACTGTTAACTATAATCAAAAGAAAATATAGCCTGCCAATAAGCATTATTATTATTTTTTTAAGTTCAGAATGTAACTACTGACTTCTTCATTAATTCAATATCAACATATTGCGTATTTGTCATTGGGACTTGAAAATGTAACCACTAATAGATTTCTAGTATTCTTTCTTTTTGTTTTTTATGCTTTTATCAATCTCTCCCTATTTCCCCCATCCCTCATCCCCTGGCAAGGACTTTTCTGCTCTCTGTTTCTATGAGCTTGACCTTTTTTTTTTTTTTTTAATTCAACATGTAAGTGATACCATGCAGTATTTGTCTTTTTCTTTCTGGTTTATTTCAGTTACCATAATGCCCTTTAGCCTCATCCATATTGTCACACATGAAAAGACTTCCCTCTTTTTAAAGGCTGAATAATATTCTATTATTTATATCACATTTTCTTGATCCATTCATCTGTTGATGGACACTGGTTGTTTTCATACCTTGGCTATTGTGAATAATAGTGCAATGAACACTAGAGTAGAGCTATCTCTTTGAAAAAATGGTTTCATTTCCTTTGGATATACACCCAGAAGTGGAATTGTTGGATCATATGGTAGTTCTATTCTTAGAATGTTGTAGACAGCACAGTTGGGATGTCCAGGCCAATAAATCTTTGACCCTATGTGGAGAGGCTATAAGGCATGGTGTGGTATCCTTATGATATCCTTATGGCCATTTTTATAAGTCATGTGATCACCCCACCTGCCAGGCCGTGGGCTATTCACTTTCCCTACATTATCCTATTTACTCTTCAAAATAACAGTAGGAATTGGGCACTCTTATTATTTGTATTTTATAGATTAGAAGATTGATATTTAGAGAGTAATTTGTCCATGGTCACACAACTGTAGATTGTGACAAAAGGAATCTAACACAGGTTGATATCACTTCAAAGCTAATACTCTTACCACTATACTGAGTTGGAATACTAGACTGGGAATATGGTACCTCTGAGTTTTGTTGCTAACTCTGCCACCTCCCCCCACCTCCCCACAGTGATCATGGTCCCTTATCAATATGGGGGTTGCAGAGTAGCTGGGACCAAACAAAAGCAAAAACAAAACAAACCCAACAACAACAAAAGCAAAGTTGTAAAGAATAGCTTCAAAAGATTTTTTTGTGCTTTGTGATGGAGAACCCAGCTCCAGATGTCCCAGTCCTAATGGGGATTCCCTGCTTGGTTTCTCTACTTCTCAATAATATGGATAAATAAGTTAAATTCCCTGACCTCTGACTCCTCATCTCTCCAGGAAGGAATTGAAATATCGACATTGTGATGCTTCCAGTTCTTTAAGTGCGCAAGTCTCTCAGCAAGGCCATTACTTGAAGAGCTTAGGACAGGTTGGTTTGAAACTCTTATGAACAGTTTCCTCTCATCTTTTCTCACATCTTAACATCTTGGGCAATTTCCCCTGTACGTTCTATTTGAAACTGTTAGCTCTGCTCTCTGTTGCAGAACTTTTCTTCTTCTGAACTACTCTATTATTGCCATCAGAGTATTTCAGTACATGTAAAACACAGTGACATAATACTTATTTTTTTTACTTCCACAATTCAACTAAATTTATCTTATAATTGTATTCCAATGTCAGTTTGATTTCCTAGTTTTTCATTATTGCTTTCAAAATTTTGATTCTATTCATTCATTCACTCAGAATATATTGAGCTGCTACAGTGTTCCAGGAGCTCTGGGACATACTCAAGATATAAAGAGGAATAAATCATGATCTTTAGAAGTTAATAGCTTAGTAGGGTGTACAAATTAACAATTGCTAAGCCAAGTAGTTTTTAGTACGGTATGTATAGACTATCAAAGACACAGGAGTAGTTTTTAACTTTCCTTCAGTGGATCTTAAAAAGGCATCCCAGAGTTGACAATATCTGAAGTATATCTAGAAAGGTGACTGAGAAGTGCTGGTAAATAAGGACAGAAAGGGCATTTCAGGTAGAAAGAACATTGTGTTCTTTGTACCATTTTATGTCCTATAGTTATAGGCACCCCCATTTTCCCTATTACAGTTACAGGAAGACAGTTCAACGTAGTGAATTGTTCTTTGGTTTTCATATTTTCCATAAAAATTAATTACAGAGATAATGCTGAAATGACTACCATTTGTAAGCCATTCAGTTAATTCATGTTCTCTTAAATTTTATATGTTGTGGAAACTAAATAAGGAAGGAATGGTATGTTTTGATTGTATAGATGCTATGAATTAATGTCTATGAAATAAATTTCCACTTTTAAAACAACTATATCACCAACAAAAATCTAATAAAAATACCTTATTCAAGCCTAATAGTTGAAAATAGCAGAAGTGCACTCTGGCTGATTACTTGGCTTATTAAAATGAGTCTATCTATCTCAAAGTGTTCTAGGAAAAATGTAGAATTGAAATAAGTTCAAGACTGAACTTTTAGAAGCAATGCCAAAAATCTAACCATAGAATTATTGAGATGAGAAAACTCTTTGCTGTTGCCACAGAGTTATAGCCATTATAACTGTAGCTTGCATTGTTGCCATTTTGGTTCCTGAAATTTAACTTTACTGCAACTGTTATTACCAGAATTAACGTCACTGTGGCTTCTACTTAACTGTCCTCACTACCTATAATAATCACCTGCATGTTCCTCAACCCCTGAATTCATTCTGCAGAGACTAGAGTAATTACTTTTTATTTTATTCCATCTCAATATCTCCTAGGCAGAGATAAGTACTTCTTTGTTTATTCAACACACGTTTATTGAACAGTTGGTGTGCACCATGCTAGCGCTAAGTTTGGTGACCAAAGTATGCATTTGATTTATCCTACCTGTTCTCATTTAAACACATATCAAAAGGGATCTATACAAGCTACAACAGTTGGTCAAACATGAGTAATCTTCTCATGGATAGTCAAGGTAAGCTTCATAGATGAGGAGATTCTTCATAAGAAGGAGATTCTTATGAGTAAGAAATTGTCAGCCTAGCAAAGGAAGAGAAGTTACCAGAAGCAAAGACTCTGAAACCAGAAAGATTATATTATGTTCAGGAGTCTAGAAATTTCATTTTGTTTATGTCTCAATATTAACGTTTACTATATTGTGTCATAAGTATTCATTTCCGTATATTTCTCCTCCAATAGTTTGTGAAAGGCTATTAAAACATTTTTTTGTGACTATTAATATCCTAGTGTTCACTAAGAAAAGTAAAAATATTCCTTTGATAACCCAAAGGTAACAATGATATAATTTTTTTAAATGCAATTGAAATTTGTTCTGCTACATGTTTCTGTAATATAAATTAGCTCATAAATGATTGGTAAATATAAGAATACTTTCATCTTTTTTTTCAGCTTTATTGAGGTATAATTGACAAATAAAATTGTAATATATTTAAAGCATATAATGTGATGGTTTGATATATGTATACATTGTGAAAAGATTCCCACCATCTAGTTAATTACCACATCCATCACTGCATATTTACCTTTTTTTGTGTGAGAACACTTAAGTTCTACTTTCTTGGCAAATTTTAATTATACAATACTGTGTTATCAACTATAGTCACCATGTTTTATATTAGGTCCTTAGACATTATTCATCTTAGTAGCTGAAAGTTTGTATCCTTTTACCAGCCTCTCCCCATTTTCCCCATCTCCCAGCCCCTGGCAACCACTGTCTACTCTCTGTTTCTACATGTTCGACTTTTTTTTAGATTATACATGTAAGAGATGCCATGAGGTATTTGTCTTTCTCTATCTGGCTTATTTCACTTAAGGAATTCCTTCATTTTTATGTGGAAACCACAGTGGTCCATAAACAATTTTTCTGGCAAAGTATTGATTTTTACCACCAAGCAACAGCAGCTGACTGCAAAGTATACTAACAAAGCTGAATGAAGCGAGGATTGGAAGAATTGAATACTGTCCACAGGCCCATAGCTCCTCTTGGTTGAGTTTGGCTATAGGCTCTTTCTTAGAAGTATTATTGTACGTCCCCTATCTTTGTGCATTTTCACCCTATCTCCATAATTAGCAGCTTTAACCCTTCACTATATCTCCCTTTCATCAAATCACCTACATCTTTTATTTTTTAAATAAATCTCTTTATTTGTAACAGTATTTCTTTACATTTTAGGGATTTAACACATCCTTTTTAAAAGTACAGTATTTTAAATAAATTTTATTATTATTTTTGTTGGTTGTCTGGTTATGTTTTGAAAGGTCTGTCTAACACCAATTTCCCCATATGCTTGGTAATTTTAATGTGTGATTTTTTAAAACTAAAAGACTTTTCCAGAATTCTAATGCTTCATATTTTTTGTAAACTATTCTTAGGAAGGAAAGCCAATGAAATCATTCATGAAATATTTACAACAACGTCATCTGAAAGAAAGAAGCTTTTTCCCCCCATTTACTCAATAATTTATGAAAAAAATTAAGAAAATCTACTTGCCTTCATTCCCCAGACAATCCATTTAGTCTACTGTTAACACAAATGCCTTCAGATCTTATTTTCCCCGAGCCAAGACTACAACCAGTGCCAAAGACTAGAGTACAAAAACAAATAGATGTTAGAACAATGAATAGTAATGTAGCCCATCAATTTGTTCTGTAATTGACACATCCCATGCTATAAATTTTTGGCATCATTCAAATTCAGCTGTTAGTCTTATGTTACATTTCCTCCTGTGTTGTCTGTTACTTTTTGTCTAATTAGATTAAAAACTTCTTAAGGGAAGAGACATTTTATATGTCTACATTTCTAATACCTAGGAAAGTGTCATGCAGAGTGTATGTACATGATAAGTGTTTTCTAATTGACTCATAATAATTTGGGTTATTGCTGAGTTACATTAAACTTTGAGAAAAAATTCTTGAAAAGAGTTGACTTTCAACATTTGAATTAAAAATTGACAAAGAGAGAGAACATGACCTATAATTTACTCTTACATAAGATATTTTATGGTTATCTCTTTGGAAAGGTGTAGAAAATTAATATTTATGAGGTACCTACTATAGGAAATTCTCTTTAACACTGTATCAGAAAACATTGATTGCTTGTGAGGTTGTTGTTGGCCTCAGTCACATTTCTCCTTGCTTAGAAGGCTTTGTTTACTTTCAATCTCATGGGTAGAAGAGAAGAATTCTTTTCCTTGGTGGCTGTATATTTTCATCAAGCCAGGAATGTCAGCTTGAGAAAATAATTAGTGCAGCAATTATGGCTTCTGTAGGTGATTAAATTGCTGAAAACACAGATATTGACATGTTGCATCATTCATTTCAAAGCTCAGAAGTGAACTCCTTTCATTTGCCACATCCTTCCCAGTCTTCTACTTGGTTACATTTATTATTTTTGCTTAAGGAAAAGTAGGAAAATTATATACTATATACATAGTATATATATAGTATATATTTGTACACATATTATAGATATACTAGGTAAGTGTGTGTGTGTCTCAGACATGATGTTGATGTCTCTGCATTCTCATCTCTAAGCAATATCTAGAAAGCCCAGTCACATTTATTGTGGATTGCATCTAGATAAATGGAGAAATCTTGCACAATATACCTGGACATGGTAATATGACCTTTCACCAATTATCTCAAGACATATTTCAAATCTTGTGATACCTTTTGTTAAAAGATTTGAAAAGAGAGATTATTTGATGGTTTTAAGTCTGTTTATCATATCCTAGAGAAAGACAGATGTGCTTCACTGGACAACTGTAATACACCATATGGTTAGACTCATCAGCATATGTACTGAAAGAAGGACCCTTTCAGTCTAATGAGGCGTACATAGTTACAAAGTAGGAGAAGAGGAAGCAAAATACACATGTTTCCTGATAGTTGATGTGAATTTCATTGAAATTTCCCTGAAGCCATAAACTAAAATTCCCAGCTAGGTAGTAAATGCAGGATACATATCTTATAGTAGCAATTATGAGCAGGGAAATGTGCTAAGCATGACTTTTTCTTGGCATATTGCATGCATATCTCAGAATTTTCTAAGAACCCCCTAAATTAGAACAACTAAGAGCAGATGAGTTAACTAATATGTTATTTGTTAAGGTTACAGCACTATGATGCTTTGGAATTGACACATGAATGAGTAATTATGTAAAATTCTCTGCTATTGTCTCTATTTTCTTCTCTCCTAGTTTTTATAAGGAAGGAAAAAAAAGTGTAGCTTTAGGAGACTTCTTAACATCTTGCTATCTCAAATTACTCAAGCATCACTCAATCCCAGAATAGAATGCAGTCAATAGCAGTCATCAAAGAAGTACAGCATCCATCACTTTGGGTGGCTCTATGAACCTCTGTGTAAACTCTAGCTTCCCACCTGGTCTGTAGATAGATGCCCCAAATTTAAACATTATATAACTTGGTTACTTCAATATTTACTTTTTCGTCACATTGCATTTTAAAGTGCAAATTATACCCAATAACTGTAACCATCTTATTTCTTAGTGGGTTTTTTTTTTTTACCATTTTTATTTCTAAACTATGAGGTTGGGAGCAGGATGAATAGGGGGAAGAAATAGTGACCCTAAATGACTAGAGGCAGCTGGAACCCGAAGGCAAAGAGTGAGAAAAGGGAACAAACTTTGCCTACTTCTGCCTTTGCTCCCTAACCTGAACTTGCTTTTCATTGGTCACCATTTTTGTAAGATTGGCTGCCAGGTTCAATGATTTAGAGAAAAGGGCACTGTATTAAGAAGCAGAAGCTTTGAGTACAGGACGTACTCATGGTTGTATGATTAACTGAACTCCTTGGGTGTCTCTGTGTCTTTTTTTGTCATTAAAAAAGGAAGAGATAAAAATCTCTCACTTAATTACTGCTAGTGAGATTAATTAAGAAATGTACTTTTATTTCACAGATTATATAAACTGATATACCACAGATAACTTTGGGTCAAAAAGTGGGTTCTCTTTAGCTTGCACACCATCTAAAATTTTTGGAATCTTTATTTTCAACCTCAAAGATTTTGTGTAAAAATGTGGATATCCTGCCTCCTATGAAAATGCAGAAGTTGTGGAAGTGCTGTGCCAAGCTGGGTGACTGCTGCCATATAGAGGGTGTGCTCTCCAGGTCACCGTCCTTGCCACCACTCTCTATTTACATTCAAACTCCTTCATTTATTTATGTTACATACACAACCCTATAGGCTTTTGAGTTTGTGAGACCTATTGTAACCCTTTACAAATTATCAGGGTATTGATAAAAAATATGACAAAATACAGTGCAAATGGCTTACTCATGCAAAGAAATATGAAATATGATCATGGGGAATATTTCCCCCTCTTGTTGGCTAGTGCTTTCTTGAATTTGAAATGGAGAATGAAAATTTTTAATAATCTTAGCATTCATTCTTTGCATTTCCCACCTAATCTGAAACATATCTATAAGCATCAAGAAAGTGTGTGATATTTCTGGTAGGGTTTAGGGTTGTAGGGTAGAAGGAAATGCCAACCAGGCAGGAAAATACATACCCCTGTCTTGCAATTTTCCAGAGGACAAAAGTGTCTGCACTGTCAAATTTGAATTGTTTTCTTCAAACTAAAAACTGTGTGATCCTTTTTCATTATTATTAAGTGCATTTATATGAAATAATGCCTTTGCAAAATGAAACATTTGATACCAGTGTTACAGCCAACCCTCCTGAAAGAAAATGAGCCTGATTCCTAATCTTACTTCATTCATTTTGAGCAAAACCACAAATTTTATTAATTTAACTGAAAGAGAAAACGTGAATATGGTGTCTTGACTTGAAATGAACAATATGGCTCTGACATTTTTCCATATATTTTTAAATACAACTAATTCTGTATTCTATTTTTTTGCGATATGGAAAATTTTTATGCTTTTCTTTTAGTTTTAAATGTTAAATATCAACTGGTGTAAAGGCTGGCAAAGAACATGTGAAAATAAATAAAAATCAATGCTGTTCATTTACAGTTCTCTGTATTTAAAACATTTTTTATGAAATAAACAGAATTTGACGAACATAGAAAAAACTTGAAGTGCAAATTTTTTTATTAAGTGACAAGAAAAAATCAAAATATAGAAAATGCTAATTTTCACACATCTCAGAAATTATCATTACCATATTTTCCTCTCTTGTGCTTAAAAATGATTACTTTCTCTGGATAATGTACTAGTTGCAAGAATTTGTTTGACTATGTTTGTATATTTGTACAAAGTGAGTACAAAGGTGTGCAAATAACTGTAATTTTGTTTTTCTGCAGCTGAATTTAGTTTTTTCTCAAAGCCCATTCCATATCATAGCAGAATATTTTTTAATTGAGGTAAATTTAATTTATAGTGAAATTCAGAGATCTTGAATGATTAGATAAATTTTGATAAATTCATGCATCTGTGTAACAGCCATCCCATTCAAGACACAGAATATTTCCATCATCCCAGAATGTTCCCTAGTACTTCCTTTAAGTCAATTCTCATTCCCATAGACAACTACTGATCTGATTGTATCACCCTTTTTATCAAATCTTTTCTCAAAATTCATATAAATAAAATCACATAGTATGTGGTATTTGCATCTGGCTCTGTCACTTACCATAATGTTTTGGACATTTATCCATGTAGTTGAGGGTGTCACTAGGAAAAATTTTTTTCTTAAGTACTGTGGTATGAATATATCACAATTTAATTTATCTATTCTCCTGATGATGGCATTGGTATTGCTTTTAGGTTTTGCCTCTTGTGGACCAGGCTATAACATTCTTATTCAAGTCTCTCCGTGGGCATATTTGTCTATTTTTTTTTAGGTAAAATCCTAAGAGTAAAATAGCTGGGTTGTAAGGTAAATATATTTTTAACCTTAGAAGAAGCTGTCAAACAGTTTTCCTAAGTGGTTGTACCATTTTATACTCCCACGAGCAACATAGCAGAGTACTAGTTGATCCATTTCCTTAGCAAGATTTGATGATGCCAGTCTTTAGTTTTAGCCATTCAAATGTGAGTGTTTTAATTTGTATTTCCTTGATGGCTAATAATGCTGAGCCCCTTTTCATGTGCTTATTGTCTTGCATTTATATCACATACCTTTTTTTGTGAGGGGCCTGTTCAAGTATTTTGTCCATTGTTTTAATTGAGGCTTTTGTTGTTGTTGTTGTTGTATGTAGGAATTCTTTATACATTCTAGAAACAAGTCCTTTGTCGGGTACATATTTTACAAATAGTTATTCGCTGTCTATTAATTCCCTTCTCATTTCATTCTCAGTTTTGATGACTTTTGATGAGCAGCACCTGTTTTTTTTGTGTGTGTGAGGAAGATCAGCCCTGAGCTAACATCTATTGCCAATCCTCCTCCTTTTATTTCCCCAAAGCCCCAATAGATAGTTGTACGTCGTAGTTGCACATCCTTCATAGTTGCTGTGGACGCGGCCTCAGCGTGGCCGGAGAAGCAGTGCGTTGGAGCAGCACCTTTTAATTTCAATGCAACTCAATTTATCCCTTTTTTTATATTTACTGTTTTGTGTGTCCTCTCTAAGAAATTGTCGCTTGCCCCAAAGTCACCAAAAAAGTGACTTGTTTTCTAAGTCCCTTAGTTCTCTAAAAGTCTTAGTTTACTTCTAGGAGCTTTATCATTTGAGATTTTATATTTTGATCCATGAGCCAACTCCAGTTAATTTTTATCTGTGAGGTAAGGTAAAGATTGAGGCTTATTTTCCCTCATGTGTTTATCTGTTTGTTCCAATATGATTTCTATAAAATGTCCTTTCTCCCATTGAATTGGATTGGTGCTTTTGTTAAAAATTAATTGACTGTATAGAAATGAGTCTGTTTCTGGACATTCTCATCTGTTCCTTTGATTTATATGTCTATCCTTACTTATATTAATATCACTTATCTTGACTGCTCTAGTTCTATAGTAATTTCTACAGCCATGAGTTTTGTTTTGTTTTAAATTGTTTTGGCTCTTTTGTATCATTTGAACTTTCATATAAGTTTTAGAATCAACTTGTCAATTTTTCCAGAAAAATAACTATTAGGAATTTAACTGGAGTTGCATTGAATTTATAGATAAATATGGTGAAAATTGATAGCAATATTGATTCTTTAATTTATGAAAATAATATATTTTTCCATTGATTTAGGTCTTTTAAAATTTCTCGTAGCAATGTTTGTATTTTTCAGGATAGTGACCCTGCATGCTTTTCTTAAGTAAATTATTAACCAGTTTAAGTTATTTGATGATATTGTAACTTGGTATTGATTCAATTTTTAATCTTATTTTTCAATTGTTTACTGGTAGTATATAGAACTACAATTAATTTTGTATATTGATCTTCTATCTTGTGACAATGTTTAACTTGTTTCTTATTAAGTCTATTGTTTAGTTTGTAGAATTCCTTATGATTCTCTACCAAAATAATCATGTTAACTGTGAATAACCCCAGTTTTATATTTCATTTCTAATATTTATGCCTTTAATTATTTTTTCTTGCCTTATTACACTGACTAGGGCCTGAATATTGAATAGAAGTCATGAGAGTGGACATCCTTGCCTTCTCTTTGATTTTAGGTGAAATTTTTCTCCTTTACTCTGCTAATATAGTATATTATTTGGGTTGCTTTTTCCGTGTTACATGAAGCTTGCATTCCTGGGATAAACTCTATTTAATAATGTTGTATTATTCTTTTATATATTGCTGTATTCCACATATGAATATTTTGTTAAGGATTTTTGTATCTATGTTCATGAATGGCTTTGGTCTCTAATGCATTTACATATATCTTTGTCAGGTTTTGGTATCAAGCTATCATGGCCATATAAAGTGAGTTTTAATGGGATTGCTATCTTTTTCCTATTTAAATATTTGATAAATTCCCATTCAAACCATATTGACAAGGAGTTTTCTTTGTGGGAAGATGTTTTCTTCATTACGAATTTAATTTATTTAATAGTTAGAGGGTCATTTGGGCTTTCTAGTTTTTCTTATATCAATTTTGATAAGTTGTATTTTTCAAAGAGTCTATTTCATCTAGATTTTCTAATTTATTGGCACAAAGTTGTTTAAAATATACTCCTTTTTATGATTTTCATATCAATAGAATCTTTTATACCAAAATTATTTTATTCTTGATACAGATATGTTGTGTTTTATCACTTTTCTTCAAGCAATCTTGGGAGGAGATTGTTATTTTACATAATTTTCAAGAACCAATGTTTGGCTTTATCATTTTCTCTTTTGTCTGTTTTCCACTTCATTAATTTAGCTCTTATGTGTATTATTTTCCTCTTTCTACTTATTTGGATTTAACTTTTTCTACTTTTATTATTAAGAAGAAAACTTAGATAATAGATTTTAAAACTTTTTTCTTTCATATTATAAGAATTTAAAGCTATAAATATTCCTCTAAGCAACACTTTAGCTACAGCCCACAAATTTTGGTGTTTTATTTTCATTTTCGTTTACTTCATAATTTATTCTTCTGATATGTTTGTGATTTTTTTAGACCTATGATTGTTTAGAAGTGAATTAATTTTTGTATTTGGGGGTAATTTTCTAGATGTTTTGCTGTTATTGATTTCTAAATTCTGTTGTAATAGATTTCAATTTTTGAAATTTATTGATACTTGACTCATAGAATAGTACATCTTTACAAACTTTCCATGTGTACTTGAAAAGAATCTGTTTTCTGCAGTTTTGGGGTGCAAAGTTCTATAAATGGCAATTGGCTCAAGTTTCTTCATGAGGTTGTTCATGTTTTCTATATCCTCACTGATTTTTATATACTTGCTTTATCATTCATTGAGATTGAGGGAGAAGGGTTAAAATCTCCAAGTGGGCTGTGGATTTGTCTATTTCTACCTTTAATTCTGTCTGGTTTTGCTATATGTATTTAGAAAATATGCTATGATTGCATACATTTTTATGATTCTTATGTTTTCCTGATGAATTGGTATTTTATCGTTGTGAAATAGCTTTCATTATCTCCTGTAATACTCCTGGCTTTGAATATCTGGTACAGCATAGCCACACCAGCTGTCTCGTGTTTACTGTGAAGAGTATATTTTATTCCTTTCTTTAGCATGTAAACAATGTCTTTGTTTTTTTTAAAGTGTCTGACTCTTCTGTGGTTTTAATGTTAAGTCCAGTGTGCTTATTCATCCTTTCTAATTGAATGGATTTCAATCTCAGTGGCCCCTGTGGTGAGCAGCAGCTGAAATATTTGCTTAGATTTCTTAGCCTTCTATCTTTTGCTTTCCACTGAGATTTCTGGACTATCTCCTACTCATATGTAGTTCAGGAATCAGTCAAGTATTTGATAAGGGTTTAAATTCAGATGGGGAGCTCCTTCTTTTAAGGGTTTGTCCTTCTGAGATTTCCTCTCCTTTAATTTCTAGCCTTTATGGTAGCCCCAAACTCCTTCCTCTGACATTCAAGCCACTAAAGACTACAGTTTTCTGGTTGAGAAACTGTAGTGGCCTTGCACCTCATCAGTGTGGTTGCCCTCAGGATGTGCGAGTCCATATAGGTGAATCTCACATGGTTCCCTTCTTTCAAGAGTCATTAAAAAGATTGGGAAGCACTTCTTTAAGATATCTCTATCAGAACAGTTGGTTTTCATATGTATGAAGTCTTCGTAGCATCTGCAGGTCAAATTGGCTTGTCTTTCAGACTGAAGAATCTTTAAACCAAGAAACATATGATTCCTTGTAAATACACAATGTTCTTAGCATCAGGTTCTTACTTTTTTTCTCCCTTAACTGGTTTATCTTCATTTACCAAAATCTCTGGACATGCATGATTGCTAACAATCTGTTTCTATTTCCATTTTGAGGAAGAATTTGAACTCAGATGAAGTCATATATAAAAGCTTTGTATCAAAACTTACTTGGCCTTTAACATGCCAAATTCTAGCATTCATGTCAATTTTGTATTCAATATTTTTACATTCCACTATTGGACATAATTCATTTTTCCATTCCACATAAATCAAACAATCTTTATATTCTTCCTGATTGTAGTAGAAGGTCCAGAACGCTCTGCCAATTTGAAAACAGTTTAAATGTAGTTGCTTTTTCAGAAAAAATATGCTTTATGTGTGTGTGTTGCAAGGTTTATTAGGTGAGGCTTATTTTTACTGTAATGAGAAAAATAACTTCTTGCTTCGAATTGAATAGTACATTTTTTTCCCATAATTTGAGGGTACTTTAATCCATAGCATTCATTAAATATAAAAACTGATTATGAAATTCCCATATAGAGATTATATTCATGTTTTTCCGACAGACTTAAACTAAAAGTGCCCCCGTGATTCAGGCAACCTGTGACTGTCCCAATTCTCTTACTGACAAGGAACTAAGAAATTCACTTTGAATTTAGGAGGAACTGACATAATTTGATCGACTTGCACTCACTACCTGCAGGCAAGCACACCTGTGGTCACCTGCCTTGAGGCAGATCTGTGTTTTAGTAGAGCAGTAATAGTAGATTTCTTTCTTCCTTATATGGAAATATTTCTCATAACCCACAGCATCAGAGTCTATGCTTTGATTTTGTTTTCTAGTGTTTCCAGTTTTTCAAAGCCAATTTTCTGAGCATCTACTAGGGACCGGACATCATGTTAGGTTTTGAAGATAAAAAGATGAATAAGACACATTCTACTCCCTCTCTGAATTTATAAGCAGTAGGATTCAGACACAACATAAAATACAATTCTCTAATAAATTGCTATAGTTAAACTATGAAAAAGAATGTTATAGGAATTCAGAATTTCTATCTTCGAAGAAAATGGTACCTGGAAAGCTTCCCAGAGATATGGACATATGAGTTGTTTCTTGAGAGATGAGTAAGTTTTGTCAGGCAAAGAAATAGTGTGGATTCATTATAGGTTTAGGAAATAGTGTGAGAAACCATGGACACCTGGGGCTTTCAAGGGACACAGGGATGCTTGGAAAAGAGATGGGAAGGAAAGGTTAAAGCCATACTATCAAAGTCTTTCAATGCCGTGCTAAAGAGTTTAGAATTTATTCTACAATTGTGGAGAACAGCTGAAGGTTTTTGATTAATGGAAAATAAGATCAAGGGCTATGGCTTTGGAGGTAACTCTGACAGCACCCCGAAATATCTGCTAAAGGGGCGAGAGACTCAACTTGGGGCATCCAATTGGATGGCTACAGATAAAAAGTGTGACATTTTCAAAGCTTGTTCTGTGGCACACAAGTAGCAGTAGATTAAAAAGTGCTTTCAAATAAAATTGGAAAGCCCTACTTATTTTTTTTTCTTCACAGTTTATGGTACATTCTTGGAAATTGAGATATCTCACAAGACTTACAGTCAATATATTGTTCTTATATTCTTTAACCTATTGTTTCCACAGCTTATTTCATCACAGCTTTTACTGAGGACTTGCATAAATGTTGAGGCTGTGGTGAAAACGCTGTTCTCTCCAACACAACGATAGAACTAACACTGATGTAATATGTGCCAGACGTGTATCGAGCTTGCTCAACATGTGTCATGTCCTTTATTCCTCACTATAACCCTAGTCATACATGAAGTACAAACTACTGAATTCCAACATGCAATCCATGAGAAAACTGAACTTGAAGAGAGGAAATAGTTCACCAATGTTGCAGAATTCACAAGCAGTGGGGCCAGAATGTGAGCCCAACTTTAACTACAGTTCTCTTAATAGATGTATGATTCTGTCTCCTCCTCCTTTGCCCCATGTTGTGCTGCTGGGGGGGGAAAAGTAGAAAGAAATTTTTTTAGATAAAAACCATCTGAAACCTTTCCATTTACTATGAAATCATCATTGGAAAGTAAAAGGATCCTAAACAATTTTGCCAATTGCTTTGCTGTGTTTTTTTATCACCTAAAGAACACATTGGAATATGTCTTCAACAGGATAAAAGAATTTCTCTTCTTCTTTCTTAACTACTACCTTATGGAACTGTCATATTGAAATGGTCGTAACAATAGATAGCTCTCTATTTGCTTTCAATGTTGGGAATTTCCCTAACTTGATGCTTAGTCTTTTATCCCATGCTTATACTTCCAGGCAAATTTTAGTAGCTATTGGCTTGGTGAAATAACTATGTGACTATTTGTTTATTTTCAATGTTTTTGACATCCCTAAAATCTTTTCCATAAAATAACTCTAAAAGGATATAAGAATATTTATCAATAATTTACTGGATAAATTTTCTTCATGATTGGAAAGTTATCATGGAGAAGCAGAGAACTAAGAGATTCAAAACCCATAATTATCAGCCCAGGGAAACAGAAGAGTTGTTAAATGGAATTAAATTTTGAACTCTACTGTCTTCCCATTATGGTTCACCGGGAACTGTCAGAAAAACACCATAATACTGATTGCTAAAATTTATTGTGTGCTTTTCACAACAAAATTTATTTTGTGCTTTTCACAACAACATTAAGGAAAGTGTTAAATCATTTTCATTTCACAGACAATAGAAAGCTTGTCAGAAATTGAAACAAGAGATGTGACTTAAGTAGATATGTTAAAGTATTAAACAGTCAAACCCAAAGAGTTCTGTTTGGTGATGTTCCCAATGTCAGGATTTATCAAAGATCCTTCTTTTGTCAGTAAACATATCAGAGATGTTGATGTCTGTGGTACAAGATGATCAAGTTTGGTGTGGCTCTCAGTGCAGGCTTGGAGACATACATGGATGCATCTGGGCAGTTTCCACTTTGATGAGGGCTTGTGCATTTGTGCAGAACTGTGTTATGCCTGCTCCTTACACTACTCATCACTTACCTTGCCCTAGGGGATTTCTGTCAGTAACAGTTAAACCACTGGCAGTTTAAGTATTCCCCATCAACCTGAAGCTATTTTGGGGCATGTTCCTGGATCGATGTTGCAGAATTCCCACTAACAATCATTTCTGCTCCCGTTTGTTATGACATTTTCTCTCAATGTTACCTACTCTCTCTAACATGCACACACACACACAGAGTATGTAAAGGAAAGACAGTAATTACAGAAGACCAGGATTTATTTTTTAGACTGCAAGCAAGAATGCAAGTTTTTCCTTAATTGAAACTGAAAGTCTGCCTTAAAAATAACACAACTAAGTTAATAGTCTAAATTCCCTCTAAATATTTAATTCTCCTCTAAAAGCTTAACTTCCTGCCTCTGCCCTCACCGTACCTCCCAGGTTCTGAACGATCATGCTTGAAAACATTTCAATCTTTCTCCACTCTCTCATAGATATTCCCAAATTTTTATTATAAGTAAGGTTATTTGCTAGTTCTTTTCTTCCCTTGCATTTCAAAGAGAAGAATTTTATTTAAATAATTTTTAAAAATTTGTTAGGCTCAATGTGTCCAAATGTGATCACACTCACAACTGTTAAGTCAGTGACTAAAAAGGAGATCGGTTTTATCCTTTTCCAATGAGCAGAGTAAAAATGCACCCTTAGTTTTTTGCATTTGTCCAGCCCTAGAAATATAAGGTATTATATCTAAGTAAAATGTGAAAAAAAGTGTAATGTTTTTGTCTTCAGATGTTCGTTAGGCCAATCTTGTGCCTCTAGCTGAGTTGTTAAGCATTAGATAATGAGATATACTCCCATTGTCATATCTTTTCAGGGATTGCAAAAAGAAAATAATTATTAATTTATTGAATAGAATTATATTACTCCTTCAAGTCTAAATCCAGTGTTTACAATATCATTCTTTTAGTTGCCATGTGAAACAAAACAGTCTGTTTTGTGGAAAGACTAGCACTTGCTGAATGGATTGAACAACAGCAAAAAAAAAATCCTTAAATATATCTCAGACTCAAAAAAATGTGGTAATATTCTAAATGGACTTCCAAACCATATTAGCTTGGGAAAAATCATTGCTATTGTTGGCTTAACAAGTCGTTTAATTAGATTATAATGAATTCACAAGTTACAAAAATCAAGAAAGAGTCACAGAAATGCATGACAGAGTTAAACAGTTGATTAATAAATGAAAACCCAAGAAGGTTCTATCAACTACGTATCTGAATATTTCTGAGATGACCATTAACAAAACATATCATCTGGCTATCATCTGTCAAAAGGATAGACTTCAATTAAATTGATGAAAAATATTATTTGCTCATTGCTGGTTTAATTGTGTGTAATATCCTGCAAGGAAAACTTCTTTTAGCAACACTTCCTTTTCTTCTTTGGAATCCATTTGGCTTCTGCCTATTTTTAGATGAAGAAAATGCAAGATCAGTAGCTGTTTTCTAAGGCACCTTGTTTAAAGTGGTGGAAGCCAAATCCAGAAGCAAATTGCCTCATGTGGTAAGGGTTTGGTCCCTGAGGTCTCTTCTCTAATTTAGAAGATAATTGGCAGGGTTGCTCAATGGAAAATAATTCACCAGCAAAGTGATGGAGAGCTTCAAATTCAAGTGCTACTTGCTTAAGAATTTAAGTCTGATGAGATGATATGACATTTTAAAGTAACTTTGCATCCCATTTTGGTGAGTAGATATTTTAATCTTGTCTATATATTATTTATTTTTAACAATCTTTACTTCTCTATGGAAATTAGCTTTATTGTTTGGTTAAGAGAGAAACATCCCAACTTGGCTGGTTTTGCATTTATTCAACCACTATTTGGTACTTTAGACCCTTCCAGTTTCACACTCACATATTGGATCAGTGGCTGATGTGAATATTTGTGTAATCCCAAGGCAGAATTTCTTCTTCAGGTCTTATAGACTGACCATTGCTAAGTTTCTTTCTATTTCTGTATTATAGTAACCCAAGTGTGCTGCTTAAGGGCAAGTACTGTGTGTTTATATCTGTATCCTCAGTGATGGTCCAGTGCCTGGCCATGGTATGCATGGAAGAAGGGAAGGAGGGAAAAAGACAGGGAGGGAGGGAAGGAAGGAGAAAGAGGGAAGGAAGAAGGAATGAACGAAGGAATGAAGGAAGGAAAGAGGGAGGGAGGAAGGAAGGAAGGAGGAAGGAAGGAAGGAAGGAGTCATTTTAATTTTGTTTTATTTTTTAAAATTTGCTTGCAGTTTTATTGAGATATAATTGACTACAACATTGTATAATGTCTAAAACAGGTGTACAGCATAATGTTTGTTATGTATATATTGTGAAATGATTAGCACAGTAAGTTTAGTTAACATCTATCACCTCACATGGTTACAATTTATTTTTCTTGTGATGAGAATTTTTAAGGTCCATTCTCTTAGCAACTTTCAAATATACAATACAATATTGTTAACTATAGTTATCATATAGATATCATTTTTATTGATTCTTATTTATCTCAAACATTTATGGAACTCCAAAATCAAATATACAAGTAGCAAGTTAGAAGGATAACCTTGCTAAATCTTCACCAGAGTAGAAATATAATTAAGATACAATTTTAAGCCGGACATTTCTGATTTCAGGAGCAAAACTCTCCCCAATTTTTCAGAGTACAAGGGGTAATTATGAGGATCACTTTTTTTCTCCATCGTTCTTATCCTCGTACCCTTTCACCCCTTTCATATTCTTGACCACTTTATTTTCCACAGAGTCCCATGGGAATAATAGCTTCTGTCACAAGAAGTAGGAGGAATATGATGTAATGCTCTGGGTAATTTTGTTAAACCCACTTAGCACCTAATCCACTCAAGTCAAAGCTGGTATCAGAGTTATCACTCACTAGACTGGCTTTATGTACAGAGCAATTCAATACCCACACATCTTCACAAATTACTGGTACACATCCTCAGACAGTAGGCTGCGACAGCTGAAAAAGATACCACTTCGACTCCTAATTTTCTATATTTTTATTTCATTCTTAACACCTCTTTGCAGCCAATTAGCTTTTTTCCCCTTTTCTTTCTCAGACTATTTTAAATTAGCCCATTTCAGACTGATGAATGAGCCAAGTTACAGCCCGTGAAGGAAGCACTAGCTGAATGCTTAAATGGTGCTCATTGCTAGAGTGCAATGCAACCTATTTTATTCTTAGAGGCAAGCAATGGAATACTCTCTTTTACACATTTTCCAACCAATTTATTTGAGTAAATGTGAGATATATAATGCCCATTACTTAAGATCTAAGACCCTATAGGTAACTAGAAAGCTTTCTGGGTACGTTTTTCATTTTTAAAAATATGTTTAACCTTTTTTAATGAGTCTTGTTGTTTTGTACTTTGGTTTTCTTGGTGTAGATTGCAATTGTTATAAAGATTCACAATGAAAAATAACTAATTTGAAAATTGAATGTGAAGAGAAAAAAAAGTATATTGGTAAACCATTTGTTGACATGCCTCATTAGATATTTTTGCTCTTTCCTATGAGATAACTTCTTTTCGTTGACTGCTGATCCCGCTGGTTAACAGGAGTACAGGCATGCTATTTCTAGTCATTGTTTTCGAATACTGATATCTCGTGTACCCAGCATAGTCTGCAAAGATGTTCACATATTCAAATATTCCAGATAACTAACACATCTCTCTTTAGCAGCAAAGCTACACATTTTGATGGAAATCCTTCTGAAATGTGTCAAACATTACGTTGTTTTTTTATTATTATTATTTTAAACAGGGAGTGCTAAGATAAGTATCTCTTCTCTTGATGACTCAGAGCCATCATTATGAACAGCCATCATTATATTCTGCCACATTATAGTAATGCCTTCATAGGCTTTTGAGGTCCTTTGTCCTTTTCCAAATGCATAGATTGTGGTAGTAGTTCTCTGTCTTCCCCATTTCCTGTCAATGACTATCTTCTAATCTGCTACAGTATTTTAAATACGACAGCCAGAACTGCTGCTGTTTCTTCTTTCCTTTGGAGTAAAACTCATGGGCTTTGTGAAAGAAATTTGCTACTGTAGGGGAAGAGGGAGAATCCCCCTCTGCCCTTTCCCTTAAGGTTCTTATGGCTGGACAAATAATTAACAACACAGGTTAGCAGGAGAAAATAATACCAAGTTTAATAACATGTATACGTGGGGGAAACCAGGGACACTGCGTTTCTCAACACAATAGCAGAGATTCTCGTCTTAAATACCATCTTCAGCTAAAGACAAAGGAGGATGTTGGGGTTGGGGGGAGTCAGTTACAGGAGATTGCCACTACAGCACAGTAAACAGGAGTAAGGTTATTATGCAGATTTAAGGCCTCACCTTCCACATTGATAAGTTTCTAGAAACGAGGTCATCCCCCCTCTTTCCAATACAGAGAGGGAGATACCTTTACAAATGGAGATTTCCCTTATAAATGTAAATGTTTGTCTGGCAACTCCTTGCAGGACCATCCGGAGAATGTGGCCAGAGAGACAGAAACTTTTGATAAGATGGGCTTGTTGGTGCCTTTCCTATTGTAACATCTATTTTACATTATATCACAGCCATCAGATAGAAACTCCTTCCTGGAACAGATCTTCTATGTCAAATTCTTTAGGCAGTTAGTAGGAAGGTCAAATGTCCATCAGAGAAAACAATCAAGGTAAAGAGATATATTTCAGGGAGGCCAAATCTTGATCTCCCACACTACTCTCCAGTAATTTCTGTCTATTTTAGTTCTGTGACCATGTCCTGGAAGGGATTTGTTACCACTAGTCAAATATCTGTTGAAGTAGGCAATTTGGGGATGTTCACTCTGAAAAAAGAGAAATATCAAAGAGCCCACTCCAAACCAGAAACTTCAGAGGTTCCTAGGAAAGTCCTAGTTTGAAAGGAGCAATGTCTTAATTTGAAAAACTCAAGTAAACATAAGGAAATTTTGCTTCCAGAAAGCTTCACAGCATGTCATCCTCCTAGGCTGTGCCCATAGATTTAAACATCATTCCAAAGTCCTTGTATAATAATCTGAGAATTTAATAATATAATATGTTATGGATGTTAATTTATGGTATGAGACTTTTGGTTAATGATCTCAAAGCAAAATAAAAATAATTTCTGATTTATGTATTTATTTCTCTATTCATCTATCTCGGGTATCCAAAGTTCCTAAGAACATTGAATAATTTCATTAACAAAGTTTAATTTTATTTAACTCTTCATACTGAACAGTATTGTCATATGTCACACACACACAATCTATACTGCAGGGCAAGGGTCCACAATTTTTTTTTTCACTAAAGGGCCAAATAGTATATATTTTTGTCTTTGTAGGACATATGCTCTCTGTTATACCTACTCAAATCTGTCGTTGTAGCCATAGATAATCAGTAAATTATCTAAAGCTTTATTTATAGACCCTTAAATTTGAATTTTGTATAATTTTTATGTCATGAAATATTCTTCTTTTTACTTTTTTTCAACCACAAAGCATGCTAACTTTTCTTGGCTAACAGACCACATAAAAACAATCTATGAGCCTGATTTGGCCCGTGGGCCAGTTTGTCTTTCCCTGCTATAGAGGGCTTTACAGCAGTGGAAATGGCATATGAACATGTCAGGGATTTGAGAGGTCTGCACATAACATCAAGCCTCCAGGAAAAGGCTGAAAGTTTTGGTAAATGATTATTTTTAAATATATTGATAATTTTAATGGAAAATCCCAGGATATTTTACAAAGGTTTTGCTTATTTGTTTTTGTTCTGAGTATTGCTTAGACAAGAACTTCTCAAACTTTAATGTGCATGGGAATAATACCTAGGCATCCTGTTAAGAGGCAAACAGGCAAGTCTGATGTGGGGCCTGGGACTCTGCATTTCCAACAGGCTCACAGGTGATGCTAATGTTGCTGGTCCTCCAACCACCCTTTGTGTAGCTAGGACATAGACAACAGCAAAGAAAGCCCAGTTTGACCTGATTAGTGATAATGAGTCTATGCAGAGGACTTTAAATGAATGAAATTTGATGGCTTTAAATGAAATGCATAGCCCTTGAAAAATAAAAGCCAAAAGGTATGAAAAAAAAATAACAACATATTGAAATTATGTAAATGGCTTCACCAAATTAAGAAGAATTGCACTAAAAGCCCAGAATACTTAACTTGCTAAGCACCACATATCCTGGCTATTACCAAAAATATAACTTTCATGCAAACTATATTCATCCTAACTCTTCATATATTTTTCACCTTTCTGGTAGATTATCTAACACCAAAGTAATTAGAAATTCACTAAAAACTATAAAGTATAAGGACTATTAAAAATTGATACATACTCTGTAGGCTTACATGTTGCATTTACTGTATGCACACATAAATATGCAAGTGTGCATGATGTTTAAAATGCCTTTGGTCTGAGAATTTCTAATGTCAAGTTTCAATCCTATGCAAATGAAAGGGGCTGAATACATAAACCTGTCAAAATCATGATTTTAATGGAAATGTCAAGATACTTCTGAAAGCCAATATAATAATCCCTTTTTATGCAGCACTAGGAAAGAGCCTATGATCCTAAAAGAACTAACCTGTCACCCTGCACTATACGTTTCATCCTATTACCATCCTGGGCTCCATTATCTAAATGACCAAGCACTCCTTCAATTCTAGGGCTAAATGATGTCATGACATGACTATCATCATATTTATACCTCATAAAATTAGAAAGGTTATTAAACATAATTTGACCTTTGGCACACTCTAATAGAATCTTGATTTTTGCTGTTTTCTTTCTTTTCCTCCTTTCCTCTCCTTCATTCACTCCCATCTCTCATTTCAGTTCTTTGTACTTTCTTTTTTTTCTTTCAGATAAGCAGTTTCCCACTTACACCGACATCATGTTGCATGACCAAATCTGAGATTTTATAAAAAGTAGTTTTTATTTCAGTGCTTCCTAATTATCCTTCAAAGCTGCCACTCAGGAGAGAGAAGTTACTTGCATTCAAACCTAAATTCAATGCCAAGTACATTTGCCCTTGAAAATTTTCTAAAGCACTGGGTGATGTGGGGTCCGAGGTGTCTCGCTGTTTTGTGGTTACTATTGTCTTGATCTAGCTGGTACTGCAGTACGGAAGGCTATTAGCTATGCTTATCTTTGTTAGTTGGCCCTGATCAAAACATATTCAAGGAACAGATGCTTTAACATGGGCAAAGTTCATGTATTTGGTGTGTTGGACAATTGAGAAGGAAAAAGTATTAGCTGGAACCTTTATAGACTCCTACGCTGTATAACCACCTTCCCTCTAGCATTTTAAAGGTACTTTTAAATCAATTAAAGAGAAACAATTATATTTTGTAAGTGCTTTGAAATAAGGGCAATGAGCTTCTTTCTTCTTGTATATATATGTGTGTGTGTGTGTGTGTGTGTATATATATATATATATATATATTCACTTCTTTGGAGTTCAATGTTAATGTGTCTTGTCCTGAATGTAAGTGGCTCTATAATATACCAAAAACATTGCTATTCCAAAGCCTTCTCAACACAGAATCTTAACTTTCAATCTCCTCTAGCGTGTTGGTTAGTTTTTAGCATTCTCTAAGCTTCCTTGTTAGGGTCCCTGATGACAATGGCTTCCAACTGCAGAGACGTTTTCACAATTAATTTTCCATTCAAGAAAGTATCTCTAACACTCAACTCACAGCTTACTGTTCTCAGTTTGATTTATTATGTCATTTATTTACACTCAGTAGCTATTTATTGAATACCTACTACGTGGTGAAAACACACAGTCTCCGCTTTCGAGAATTTGTAGTCTGCCGGGTATATAGGCAAGAGAATGGATAATAAAATTATGATGTGATATGCTAGCTTTTGAATCCATGAATCAATCAATATATATTTATGAAATGAAAACTAGGGAAAATCAAGACTTTATTAGATGTAGATGTGGATGTGGGTATAAATACAGACTCAAATAGAGTTATTGGTCACAAAGAGATTGAAAACTAGTAGGAGAAAAAATAATAATATAAAGAGCAAACCTTGTTACAAGATATTATATGACAACTGTCATATATTCTTATTAGAGGCAGAAAGTCCATTGGAAATTAATCCTTCTCCAGTAAGAATTCTTTTCATACCTTTTGTTCAATATTGGTAATAATATTTTATTCTTTCTTCCATATTTGCTTGATCACAGCATG